>NC_134867.1:42687020-42987020 GCF_049852395.1 Peromyscus maniculatus bairdii | reverse complement strand
AGACATTGGGTTCAACCATTCATTAGGGACACAATTATCAAGAGTCCCATCTAAGCAATGATTAATAAAGGTGAAGAGTATTCATATGATGATTCTGAATTGACCTTTATGTCAACTTGAATGCATAACAAGTGATTAGGACAAGAATGATGAATCTATGATGCCATAAAATAAATAACTTTACTCTCTGGCAGTGGCTGAGTCAAATTCTCACAGATGACCTTTAAACATAGGAGCCCTTCCTTCTATCCATGAATGATAGCCTATCAGGAATGCAATCCTAGGTAGAGAGAGCTCTTTGTAGCCTGCATCTGATTTCCCAGGACCAGAGTCTAAAGGAATACTCTTCCCCATCAATGCCTATGATAGACAGTTCCAGAATTATTTACTGGGAAGTATCATGATCACTTCTATACAAATCCTGTACTGTCTTGATAATATTATGTGATATAACTTTTAAAAGATTTTGTTGTGTTTATTTTTGTGAACAGCAATGATCTAATAACTCTAGTTTGAGCTCACAGGAATAGCAGGATTATGTATTCCAATGTAGCTGATAAAAACATTTTGGAAAAATTTAATGATATTTTCAAGGTCTACAAGCTTCTTCAGAATAGCTAGCCATAAAATTCTTCTTCCTCATGTATCATCATGGACTCACTATGGCAATAGTTTTTAAAAAAACTAAAAATAATAAGTAGATTGCAATATAAGCCATTAAAAATGAATAATCAGCTTGTTATTATTCAATAAGTTATTAGGGTCTGCTAGATATTGTTATTATTTTAATCTGGTTTAAAACTGTGACCTACAACCTATACATTAAATAGCACACCAAAGTCTCTGAAGAAACATTCTTAGAATGATCAGAACTTGGAGCATAGATGCAGGCTTCCTAGTTTTTGTTGTTGTTGTTGTTGTTGTTGTTATTGTTTTCTGTTTGTTTGCTCTGTTTTCTTTTGCCCATTCCCCAGCTTAAGAACAATTGAATATGCTCTGGAAGCAACATCGCCATTAGTTACCTTGCAGATTTGACAGAACAACAACCTTCCATCAAACATATCATTTTTTTAAATTTAATAGAATGTGTTTTGGTCATATTCACCCCTTCATTTCACGCCTCCCAGATGCAGCCCCCTTCCCTACCCACCCATCTTTGTGTCTTTTTTTATTATTATTCATTAAGTAGAGTTGATGCTGTTCATATTACTCTTGGTTGTGCTGTCTACTCTGAGAGTGGGACTACTTTACCAGATGTGACCCCTTTAGGAAAACCAACTCTCCCTCTCCCAGCAACTATCAATTGCCAACAGATCTAGAGCGAAGGATGACACTTAGTGCCCACTTCCCCGGCGCGTGCTGGGGTTTGGCCTGCTTTAAGCATGATCAGATTTTGTACTTGCTGTGTCATCTGCTGAGGATTTATCAGTGAAACTGTCCTGCTGTGGCTAGAGAACACTCTTTCTTGTAGCTATCCATCACCTTTGACTCTTGCACTCTTCCAGCAACCCTTCTTCTACAGCTCTCCCTGAGTCTTGGAAGGAGGTGATGCTACAGATGCCCCATCTTCCCACAGTCTCTTATTCTCCGTGACAAAGGTTGAGAGATGAACTAATCTATGAGAACTACCGGAAGTCATTAGGAGTCAGTTAATTACTGGTCCCCTTTAGCAGAGTAATAGGAGTAGGTTTTCCCCTAATGCCTAAGACCTGTCTAGTCACGGGGACAAGAATTTTTGTCTTGTTTAATTTAGGCACTATTAAGCTTTTGTGTCCCCTGCCTGTCTTTGAGCGTCATCTATTAAACACGGGTAACTGCATGTGACTCTCTGGCTAAGGGAATGTAGAATAACTAGGTTTGTTTATTCTCACTTGAGCAAGGGGCCTTCATTTATTTCCATGAGATAAAGTCCTTGCAGGTCTTGAAAGTTTACAGTAGAACTTAAAAAGATAATTTTACTGAGTGAATCTTGCCTGGCTTTCATACTCTGATACAATCAAGAATCCAGAGGTAAAGTTCTTGAGCTGTAATTTGAGGCAGGCAACTTGCTAAGTGTTCCTATTGTACCCTCTCTATGAATATACCTCAGGATGAATTTGCCTCAACAGACTGAGGTCAGGACAATAAAGAAGATGGGGGAAAAAAGCTCTTGAGAATCAAATAGGCTTTTTTAAAGTACCCAAATTATAGTGAAGACAACTGGAATTGAAATGGACCAAGAACGCCTTTAAGCATGAACAAAGGCCAATAGGAAAAAGGCTTTAGCTATTGAGGGAATAAAGCTATCTATCCCTGATGGAGCAGAAGTTGGTGAAATATTCAACTCATGAAGCAATACAGACCAAAGAAGGAATCATTTTTAGATAAGAGGACAGAAACTAATGGATATTCTCAGCTAGCCTAAAAGCTGTGTTACCGCAATAGAGCAAAGATAATGGCTTCTACCTCTACAATTCCTTTCGATGATTGTTTTGCCAATATACAGTGCAAAGGAAACAAAGACTAATAATTGCTTGTCAGTATTGACAAAGCATGACGGGCGTCGTGAAGGAGAAGAGCTGGGGGAGGAAGGTGGGTACCACTTTCCACTATAGAAAGTACTGACAATTTGTGCTTCCTCCTCGCTGAAGGAGTGAGAAAAGATGAGGCATTTGAAGGTCAAGTGAAATGAGCTGTTTGCATCTTTCCTGTTAACAAAACACATTTCAAAGGCCAAATTTGAGTCATTGAGGAAAATTCAAAAGGTGCAAAATGATGCAAGAAAATAGCATTGATTTAGAATGCTGTGTACCGATCCCCATTATATGGGGGTTGAGAGAAAGTGGAATTGTAGAATCATAAGCAAAATATTCAATCATGAAGTGTTTCAGAATATGGAGACCTACATTACAGTCAGATTTCTCAGTGCATATAATACAAAACACTCAAACAGGCTTGTACATCAGAATGTTTTTCCAGTTCTGCAAAAAAAAAAAAAAAAAAAAAAAAAAAAAAGAGTAGATAGTATGAAATTGACATATTTACCTTCAAATAAAGTGGCCTCAAAGGAGAGAGCCTGAACAAGTCACTACCCTTAAAGGCACACGGAACTCTTGCCATATGTCTAGAGTTATGAGGAAAGCATGGACTTGAGGAATTGCAAATGAGGGAAGAATACAGTGAGAGGGATAAACAGAAGTCAACAGCATCTCATGCAGCTCAACTCAGGAACAGGAACAGGCTTTGCCCAGCAACATCTCTCAACACAACTGGCAAAATGGAAAAAAAAAAAAAAAAAAAAAAAAAGATGGCTAAGAATTAAATGCCCATTAAAAATAGGAGCTTCATACTCATGTTTAAATCATTTCCCTAAGGATTTAAAAACAAACTTATTTTTATATCGTCCCTGGTCATCAACAGCAAAAGAACTAAATAGTACCCTGGAGGTTTTAACGAGGTAAGGTTTATCCAGGTAGACACTTAGGTTGACAATAGTCAACTACCTTGACAATGTAAAATAATTAGTAGCATTCAATTATGTGAAGGCAAGCTTGTCACACATTAGCTTTGAATTTTTCTATCTGCCTTTTAGCAGTAAAACTCATTCTACAAAGCCAGGTGGTGGTGGCACATGCCTTTAATCTCAGCAATCAGGAGGCAGAGTCAGGCGGATCTCTATGAGTTCGAGGCCAGCCTGGTCTACAGAGCGAGATCCAGGACAGTCACCAAAACTACACAGAGAAACCCTGAAAAAAAAAAAAAAAAAAAAAAAAAAAACACCTCATTCTACAGGTATTCTTCTCCTGGCTTATCCTACATGCAACTCACTTAGTGAGGAAAATGAAACTGCCAACAACTGTAAACAGATTGGCTGCTATGTAGTCATCAGTGTTTTGTTTGGGGGCTTGAATACCCTACTCTCCTGTTCAACAACTGTCTGGATTCCAGGAAAGGGGGAGTCAGCTGCTGTAACGTTTTCTAGTTGCATGAAAATTGGGTGGTAAAGCATAAGTAAGATTTTATATTCTTAAAAATGTTTCTCTCTCTCTCTCTCTCTCTCTCTCTCTCTCTCTCTCTCTCTCTCTGTCTGTCTGTGTGTGTGTGCGCATGTGTATGTGGGTATGTGCATGTTTGTATGTATGCTGTGTGCACACATGCCAGAAGAAAATGTAAAGAGTCCTTTATTGATTTCTCCCTTACCTTTTGAGACAAGGTCTCTTAGTTCACTGTTTCAGCTAGGCTGGATGGCCAGTGAGTTCCTTAGGATTATAGGCAAGTGTGCTACATGAGTATTGGGGATTTGAACTCAGGTTCTCCCACATTCACAACAATCACTCTTACTCACTGTGTCTAGCCCCCAAAATTATCCTGTTAGATAATTCGTTCTGATAAAGCTTAAAATATGGAGAATAAGCTTATTCAGTGCCTTAAAACAGTTTCAGAGTTTCAGAAGTATAGTCCAAAAGTGTCATAATTGATCAAGATTTTATGTCAGGCAGTCCATTAGACAGAGTTAAACCTAAGATGCACCCTTCTATAGACAAGTGTTTTAGCTTTAGTTGTCAACATGACACACTTTACAGTTATCTGTAATAGAGCCTCAACTGAGAAAACGCCTGTGTCAGATTGGCTTACGGGCATGCATATGGGAATTATCTTATCAACTGATAAAGGAAGGCACAGCCCACTGTGGGCAGTACCATTCTTAGGCAGATGGTCCTGGGCAACATAAGAGAAATGGCTGACTATGACTCTGAGTAAATCAGGGAGCCAGCAGAGAAAGAAGCATCTCCCATGTTCCCTCTCTACTTCCTTGGTTATGAGTAAGCTCCTGGTTGAAAGCAATGGAGCAAAAAATTGTAAGCAGTCTTTCCTGGAAGTGTAAGATAAAATAAGCTCCTTTCTTCTCAAGCTGCTTTTGGTCACAATGCTTTATCATCGCAACATAATGAAATTAAACTAGACAAGCAAATAACAGCATTATGTAATAAACAAGCTCGCTTCTCCTGTTTAAATTTTCCCCATTTTTATTATCTATATTATCAATTTCCTTTGTGATCAATAATTATTTGGGGACTGATGTTGTGCATAATCTGACTCAAATACCTCTCTCTCAGAATTTCTATACCTACTGGTAGTATGATCTCAGAATTTACCATCAAAATTCTAGATTTTTACTTTCTCTAAAATCCAATACGACTTTGTCTATATAACTTCTTTAACAATGTCCCAGAAATGTTAATTAATGCATGTAGGTTCTGATTTGTACTAAAGATTGTGGAATTTTTTAAAAGAAATAATTTTTGAGCCAGGTAGTGGTGGTACACGCCTTTAATTCCAGCACTCGGGAGGCAGAGGCAGGCAGATCTCTGTGAGTTCAAGGCCAGCCTGGTCTACAAAGCGAGTTCCAGGAAAGGCGCAAAATTACACAGAGAAATCCTGTCTCAAAAAAACAAAAAGAAAGAAAGAGACAGAGGGAGGGAGGGAGGGAGGGAGGGAGGGAGGGAGGGAGGGAGGGAGGAAGAAATGATTATTAAACTTTATGTTTTGAAGAGCTTGATCTGTGATTCCAGTACATACACAAGAGGTGGCATTCATAAATGTTGACTGAGTTGTTGAAATGAATGAGTACTTGAATACATTTTTCAAAGACAGTATATTGTGTAGAAATCTGATCATTATTGTCAGATGTTATATAAAGGCCCAAAGAGTAAATATAGAGGATGCATAAATTCACCTACACTTTAAGATAGAAAAGGCAGTTCATAGTTGCATAGTTATGAGGATCACAAATAAAATTAAGAGAAATTCCCATAATAAAATAATGCCATTGTGCACCTGTATCCCTTTAAGTGTTCCCTCTTGTAGGCAACTACCACAAGTAATATGTTGTCAGATTTCTAAGCAACTATTCCAAAGCATTTCTCACTTTCTTTATTGAAGACCAAGGATGGGATACAGTTCCCATTTGTAAGACTGGAGACAGACTTAATTTGCTTTTGCAACATGGATATAGTTTAAAAAAATCATCCTTACCTAAAAGTCTGATTTTATATTCTTAGATGAAATCAATAAGTCTACCTATAGGTTTCAACCTGTTTTTAGTTCAGAGATGATACTATTGTATCTAATAACATTTATGTTATTTGATTACCTAATTTCCATAATTCACTTATTATTACTTCAATTAAGTTATGATTTATGAAGCCAGTAAACATTAATATAAAAGAGCTATCCATAAATATTAGGAGCTGGGTTCAACAGGCAAAGGAACTTGTTGCCTAGCCCGATAGCCAGAATTTGATCCCAAGGACTCACAGGGTAAAAGTGAATTGACTCTGGCCAAGTTGTCCTCCATACTCAACATGCATGTTGTGACATATACCATCCCCAAATGCATATATAAACACAGTGAAAATAAAAAATAATCAAAAGTTTCTGTAGGCAGTTTTTAAATGCCACTCAAATAGTGAATTTTCCAGAAATTTACTGAATAGTAGCTAGCCATTGTTCATAACATTAATACAAATAACATGTTAATAACCAAAATATATATGAATCTACATTTTCTCTGAGAAATTCATGAAGAAATGGAATACTCAGAAAACACACGTGTTATATCAAAAGAAAACTTAGAGAAGGGTCATGTTTATCACTAGTTTATCTAGAGTATGACAGAGAAAGAAAATAAACAATGAAAATATACATATATCTAATGGTATAAAGTAAAACTGGAAGGTTTACCCCAGAGTCTTGGCAAGTGCCACTGGGGATGATACTTTTATGTTTTCTATATCTGGGACATGAAATCTGATAAAGATTGTTTGCTAAGTTCAGCAAAACCTTGGCTTCGATTTTATTTGGTGAAAGTTTAACCTGTCGTTTCCATTGCTGTTATCATTTATATTTTTCTTTCCTGCTGCACATTCTTGTTTCTTCTATTTTAATATCACTATGTGGAAGCTAGAAATACTGTAGTTCTTTGCACATATTAAGGCATTGTCTGAAGGAAATGCTTGCTGAGTTCATTATGAAACTTGTTTGGGGTGTTGAGCTACCCCCAAGATCTCATCTGAGAGAGCAGGTAGAATTTTAAAAACATAAACATAAATCTAAGAGAGGTAAAATTATCTATTCTTCATAATGCTGCAATATAGTTCTGATTCTTCATTAACATCTTACTGCTATCATTTTGGCATCAACTCCCAAAGGTATTGAGAAAGTGGTTACATAAACAATATGACGATTACGAGTTAGATTTTTTCTTCACTCTCAATGTCAAAGGAACAAAGCAAGGGAGGCATTTAATATCAAAACACATAAATGAGGGAAATAAAAAGCAATAAACATGTCCTCAGGATTAAACTCCACCAGTTGAGATGGGTGGACTAAGGAAATATTGGAGACCTTTGATCACCATCACTGAAATATTTCCTGCTCTCCAAGTCTTCCAAATGAATGTGATAGAAGACACTAGAAGACAGGAAGAACCAGTGAGAAGTCATGTACACATCTTTGGGGCCAGGCAGATGCTCAGCTTTTTAAGAGCATGCACTCCTCTTGTGGAGAACTCATGTTCGGATCCCAAAACTCACATTGGCTAACTCACAAATGTCTGAACTCCATCTTTTCATCTGGACTTCATAGGCACCTGTACTCACATGTGCACATATCTGCATACAGATCTACTGCCTATCAAATACTCAATTATTTTGCACAAAAATTTCATTCAACTCTGTTTTGCAACTCTTACATTCATGAAAAGTCTGTTTTCTAAAAATGAAAATTCCACATCAACCCCCAGATCTCTCTCTATAACGTCTTTCTTCTTACATACTTCTTAAGATCACCAGTGTCATCTAAGCCAACAAAACTTTTTCTTCTTATTGCATGAAACTGTGTTGTTGGTGTAAATACCTCTGAGCTCTCAGATTATCACATTTGGCTTCTGAGACTATCCCTATGCCATTTACTTCCAGATTCACTGCTTGAACTATAGGCCCAGGCATTGGATTACTTGCTCTTTATGCATATCCAAAATTTGTCACACATTCCATATGTCCAAATTAATCTCTCCCATCTCACACCCTCAGTATGTGTGCTGAATAGTTTTATGTCAACTTGACAGAGGCAAAAGTCATTTGAGAAGGATCAATCTCAATTTAAAAAAATGCCATGATATCAGGCTGTAGACAAGACTATAGGGAATTTTCTTAATCAGTAATTAACAAGGAAGGGCCCAACATTTTTTTTTTTTTTTTGGTTTTTCAAGACAGGGTTTCTCTGTGTAGCTTTGCGCCTTTCCTGGAACTCACTTGGTAGCCCAGGCTGGCCTCGAACTCACAGAGATCCGCCTGCCTCTGCCTCCCGAGTGCTGGGATTAAAGGCGTGCGCCACCACCGCCCGGCTAGGGCCCAACATTTTATAGATGGAACCTACTCTGGGCTGGTGGGCAGAGGAAGGCGCGGGGGGTGGGGTGGGGGCTAGCCAGTAAACAGCACTCCTCCATGACCTCTGCATCAGTTCCTGCCTCTAGATTCTTGCTGTGTTTGAGTTTCTGTCCTGACTTTCCTTCAGTGATGTAGAAGTGTAAGCCAAATAAACTAATATAGCATGCTTACTTAAAAAATATAGTTCTACCTATTTTATACACATATACAATATAACAGCAAGTGTTTAAGAACATGGGTTATAGTCAATTACTGGAGTTCCAGAACAAGATTTAGGAGATAAAAACTTTATATTTTAAAATCTGCTTCAATAGTTTCATGTTGAGAATTAATTGACTAAAATGGAGTAAAGTTATAAAGAGTTCCTGACATAATGTTAGTCACTATTCTCATTCCTGTGACAAAATATCAAACAAGAAGCAGCTTAAAGGTTAAATGTAAGCTTTACTTACATTTTGAAGTGATATAGTGATCACAGTGGTGAAGGCTCAGTAGCAGAATCAGGAGGCTGGCTGCCCCTATTGGATCTGTAGCCAGGACACACAGAATGAACTGAAAATGAAGCCTGGGCATAAAAATCTCAAAGCAGAAGAATGGAGAGGTGGTTCAGTGGTTCAGAGTACTAGAGGTACTTCAAGAGGACCTGAGTTTGATCCCCAGCCACTTTGTGGTGGTTGACAACTACCTGAAACTCCATTTTCAGGGAATCTGATGCCCTTTTCTGGTCTATGAAGATACTGCAAACAAATGGTACATAGACATACAGGCAGGCAACACAGCCATACAGAAAAAAAGATATAATTAAATACACACACACACACACACACACACACACACACACACACATGTATGTATGTATGTATGTATGTATGTATGTATGTATGTATATCAATGTGTACCCCCAGTAGCCCACTTTCTCTGGAATGTCCCCACCTCCTAAAGGATATACAGCCTTCCTAAAAGTGCTGTCATCTTGGGACCAACCATATGAACCTGTGGGAGGCATTTCACATTCAAACCACAACCCATAATAAATACTCATTAACTTATAGCTGTCATATTGGCCGCTTTACTAGTGTCATGGAGCTTATAACTTAATATAATTCCATAAAATACAACTCTCAGTCGTGCTGGAGGTATACCAGCCATCTGTGTTAGTACACATTCTACTTGTGCATGTCAAGCTCTCCTTTCCTCCTCACTGTTCCTACTCTATAAGAAACAGAACTCTAAGTCGCTTTTTTTTCTTCCTATCATTATCAAACCTTAGTTATCATTTTGCTGGCTCAAATAATTTTTGTGGGGGGAATAAGGTCTATTTAGTCTCAATTTCACTGAAACAAACAAGTATTCAATCTCAAAATTGTATGTGTTCTTCATTTACTAATGGTGTGTCATTGTCATGTTTCATATACATGCCCACATTTCATATACATTCCTCATGGCCATATTCTGACATACAGCTACTATACTCATTTCTAGAATGATGAGTGTGTCTTATGTGTTAACTAAATGACTGGGACCAGTAGTTTCCAAAGAGCTAATGGTAAGATAAGACCAGGTTACTGAAAAGACCAAGGCATGATCAGAGAGATGGGACCTTCAGCCCAGCTTTCCAATTATCCCGAAGGGGAGAGAGCTTGACATTGAGCTGATCTCTATGGAGCTAATAATTTAAGCAATTGTGTTTATATGATAAAGTTCCTATAAGATCCCAAAAGGACAGGGAGTAGAACTCTTCCTGGAAAGGTAGTGAGTGGTGATATTTTATTTGTATGTTAATAAATAAAGTTTGCCTAGAGATCAGAGGAAATAGCAATCCATTTTAAGTAAACACAAAAGTCAGGCAGTGGTAGCACATGCCTTTAATGCAATAACATGGCAGGCAGAGTATCTATGTGTTCAAGGACACACTAGAGAACAGCCAAGCATGGTGACACATGCCTTTAATCCCAGTACCAACCATAGAGACCTGGAGGTCTCTGTACAGACAGGCAGTGACAAGAAAGTGAGGTAGCTGGGCTAAGAGCCAATGAGAGGACAGAACAGCAAGGCAATAAAGGCATGGGTAGACAGGAAGTGGCTCATTTTTGGTAGCTGCAGAGGTGGAGAGGTGAGGTTGGTGGCTATCACTATTTCCCTGATCTCTAAGGCTTTCACTCCTGTATTTGGCTCCATGTTTTTTTTTATTTAATAAGACTGTTTAGAAATTCAGCTCAGGGATGCACTTGCAATAGGGATGGAATACTATTCTTCTTTTTCCAGTTCTCACACGGACATCTCTTCCAGTAGAGGTCCCACAGTTTATAAGACAGTGAGTCATATAATCTCATGTGACCCAATAAGAGAGTTATAGGAATCCCTGCTTTAATATGTGTCAACCATGACTTCAGGTAACAACCTACTGCTAGAAACTGGAATCTGAAGCTGGGCCCTGAAACTCCCATGCACTCTGATGACATCTGTCTATGTCTAGTGAAAAAGGAATTGAACTGGACTGAATGGAAGTGAGCTGAGCTGAACTGAATTGAATTGGAGCACCAAGTATGGATTCAATTCTATCATCCTCTTCTAAACACCCACAAATCTTGACAAAAGCTCTTCTAGGTTTATTGTATGGTGTACAATGTGATTTTTTTCTCTCTGCCCCTAAAATCATTTGCTCATTAAAGACTCTTTACAAAGAAAGGAGTTCTGTAGGAATATAACTTTAGAAAGTATTGTCTATAAATTCTCTTTGTAGAAATTTATCTAGAAATATTATTCCCTTCCTGTAACCTATATTTCCTGACATATTTGATCATTACTGATCATTGTAGAGTTATACCGCTAGTGTATTTGGGAAATGTCATCTTGAATTTTTGTGCAGGAAAGATAAATGAATAAAGTTTTTTTTATATATATAGAAAGAAAGACCTATCGTTAACATGAAATTACTATCTTGTTTCAGAAGACTTCACATATTTTGGTCATAGAATACACAGAAATCAGTCTTCATCCATACTGGCTGGATTTCATAGTTCTTGAAGGTCCTATGCATACTACCAGAGCAGAAAGGTAATAATGAACCTTATCCAACCATGAACCCTGAAAAGTACAATTATAACTGGCCTGGAAAGATACCTATTGATTCAATAATGGCATGACTGGGAGTAACCAATTACTTTCTGACTTAAATTAAGGCTTACTACACAAGATGAAATATTTGGCATCATTATAGGGCACAAAACCTATAGCTGGACAAGTAGACCCTGGAAGAGAACACACTATTGTTCTGCTAAGTGAGCAAAGTATTAACCCAACGCCTAATGGCTTATCTTTATACCCATAGATGGGTGAATTTTTCAAGCCCCATCAGAGAGACTCCTGGTTGTAGTAGATGGAGATAAACAGAGACCAGCAACTGACCAAAATACAGAGAATAAGACACAGAAGATGCTTAGCCCTAAAGGGAAAATATATACCATGTCCTCACTGCCAAAATGTCAGAGGAAAGGAGGTAAAAAGATGGAAAGAGCCAGAATTAGTTCATGACTATGAGGAAACATTGTCTTCTAGACATAGCAGAGGAGCTGTGCATGTGAATCAACAGTCATGTGACAGCAGGCACAAGATCTGAACAAGCCCAAGCCAGACAATCACAATATGGAGAGGGGAGCTGGGAATGAAGTCCTACTCCTATCCATTGTCAGCTGCTGGGAGACAGACCGTCAATTTTCTTGAAGATTATAGCCCCTTATAAATGGGCAATATTCCAGTGGATGACCACACATCCTTGACTATTTGGGCATCACAAATTGGCTCTTAATGGGGTAAATATATATGTTTCATATATATTTATATACATATGTACATATATATATATATATATATATATATATGAAACATCATTGAGTGAGTAGGGAAGAGGTGATAGTGATAGGGTGGTAGATCTGGGAAGACTTGGGGGACAGGTAAAAATAATCAAAACACATTCTATTAAATTCTCAAATATTTTTTAAATAGTGGGTTGAATATCATATGAAAAATGTAGATAATTAAAGGCAAGGATTTACACTTTCAAATCTAACCCAAAAATTTTTACCAGTCACTCAAACTCAAAGATAGCTACTCTTTTCTCAAGATTAACCTTAATTCCCAAGGTGATATTCAATCTGTCTGCTGTCATATGTTTGAAGTCTTCATTAATTTTTATTGAACATGTAATTTACTTATTAATGTCACATATTCCTTTCTAAAATTTTGACTATAAAGGGAAGTCAAATGGGAAAAATCAAGTCTTCAAAAAAAAAAAAACAAATTATAGGGAAAATGAATGAAACAAACCAGATTCAACAAAATCAAAGAAAATCTCTGAAAAAGCAATTGTAAACATAAGTATCCTGTGGAAAATTCCACTGAACATCTATCCTCAATCAATTCTGTCATTCTTCAAACTTCCTGCCATCCTACTGATAATGCTTCAATCCTCTATTACAGGAGTGACAAGAACAACTTCTAACAACTTGTAAGGCTCAGACAGAGATGAGACTCATTGTCAACTATATAAATTGCAAGTCTGTAAGTCCAACAAAACCTACCACTCCATCGCTAGCCTATCCAATTTCTACCTTCTTCTACAGTGGCAGAACATAAAGTTATATATATATGGTCAGAATAGACCCTTCATAGAAAGCTCTAAACCAAATCCACAGTCAAATTTCCTCTCCTTGTTGGTATGTCAGATTTTACTTCCTAGGCCTCTTGAAAATACAAGGTCATTGTTTGGAGCAGTGTCAAATTGCATGTCATTACAAGACCAACTACCTGCTAGTGCAGTATTTTCAAATTCTCTCTTCCTGGTATAGCAACTGAGAATGATAATATCAGTATCAAAATGGTGGAATCTTTGGCAGCTGGAATCCTGAGAGACTTTATACCACCAAGTCCTCTACTGAGCCATGAAGAAATGTATAATTATGAAGGAAAACATTTTATTTTTTCCAGACATTGAGAAGCGTCAGTAGTTTACTTTGTGTGAAAACCTAGCCAATCTGGACTTGCAAACACAACTTGTTTGTGACCTAACTTCTGAATTTTTACAGGGACAGTAGCTTTGAATTACTTGCACCTTTCCTGGGAATGGGTGTGGGAAAATGAGATATTTTTATTTGGAGAAAGAAACACAATGAACCCCGTTTAAAGAATCCTGTAGTTTTCTGTGGAGCACCATAACAAAAGGTCAGAGGAGCACATGCCATAGAACTACAAGAAGTACATTGATGATGACAATACCAGTCTTCCAGGTAATCAACCATGTACATTTTATTACAGCCATTTCACTTTTCTAAAAGAACTTGGTACTCAGAATAAAAACTCCTAAAAAGAAGAATGCTCACAGGGGATACATCAGAAAAATATAAAATGCTTAGAAGATTAAGAAAAAAGAGTCTGTGGTACACTTAAAAGAATAAAGCTTGTATAATATTCTCTGAGCCCTAGGAGTTCTTAAATTTAGTATATTGTTGTTACCAAGGACAGAAGTTTGATTGGTTTCCTCTGGTGTTTTTGGTGGTGTTTTCTGATATGAAAGAGACTTTTCCCTTCTTATTTGAATCTACCTTCTTAAGTTTTCTCTTTGTTATCGGAATCATTTGGGGGAACAAGGCAGATTTCAAAGCTCAAATCTTGCAGTCTTTCTCCAGTAGAAGGTGGTTTCATGACCTGTAGATATGAATGATTTGGGGCTCATAAAGGAGGAATTAGAATCTTCTTATTGGACACACACCATCTCACAATTGCTTTGATGCTAAGACTATGCACTCAATTGTTTGAGCTTTTAAGATGAGATGGGTGTATTCTTGTTGAGAGGGAGATCATGCCTCCTTCCATGGCTTCTCTTTTAGGGATACTGAAAACAAAGAAAGTAGATTGGTAACAATACCATTGAGGCCTCAAAATCTTTTTTTTCCCCTGTAGGAGCACCCCCTGTGTTCTCTTCCATATCTGGTCCTTGGTACTTTGCAAGAATCTCCAGCATCCCTCTCCTTACTCATTCAGGCAAACGGTAAGGACTTATTAGAAAAGATGAATCGTACTCGCATATGGATACTGAAAGAAAATTGGATCATTGTCTAAATTTCATTTTTCCTTTAATAGCCTTAGGTTAAAAATGAAAATTTAAAGTGCGGCCTTTGTCTGACCTTTGCTTTCTTATTTCAGGTGGTCATTGTGAAGGGTTTTAATAAAATATGATCACATTAACAGAGGCTTTTTCAAAGGTCAGGTTGTCTATTTGCCTGACTGTGTTTGTTATCTTTGAAGACAGTGCTGTTTTCATTTGGGGACCATCCATAAGCATGGTAAACAGTGTCCTTTGTTTCAGACTTTCAAAATTCCGTGGCTTCGTTTGAAATACAAAGCATCAGTTAAAAAATTGCAATATACTCTTTCCTACATTCCTTGTTGTTATAGGCATGAGCCTGGGCATTGAAGAAATGGCAGCTTCTTGAAGAAACAGAGACAAGTGCTCCAAGAAGTGTAGGGACAAAATAGATACTGATTCTCTGTTCCTCTTCATTGTTTTTCTGGGGATAATTCTCCACACATTTCTGACCTTTCATTATGCATGTTCACATGTAAGTAGGTCAAGATACATGTTATAAAGAACTGCTGAAACAAAATCCAAATGAGAAATCAACTCCACGTTAAAGGACCATGGACGGGGAATGACGCTGGAAAAGAAACAGCTTGACTGAAATACTTGGTGTGTGACTGTTGACCAGAAATATTTATTCAGTGTCCCCAAGAGCACAATGCTGTGGTCAGTTAAATATTGTCTAGGGAAGAGGTAGGAAAGAACAAGTTTGGGATGGTTTTCTGAAGAATTTCCTTGAGAAGAGGAACTTCCCATAATTCTGTAATTTAATCAAAGTACATAAATAAAACTATATAGCTACAACAATACTGTCTTGATTTAACAATAACAGTAACACTTTATGTATTTATACTGTATCTGAAAACATTTATCAGTTCTACTGATTAACATAGAGAACCAAATCACAAAGTTGGCCTCTTCCTCCAAAGAACTTAAGTATCAACAGCAGCCATCACATTGGCAATAAATACCTGTTATTTGGGGTTCGTGAGGCTCCCATCCACATGGATGGCTTTTATTACTGGGATGAGAATCTTGGCATGCATTTTACTTTTAAAACTATAACAACCCCATCATTTTAAACTTATCTTTCTTGATTTGAAAAAGCCTGGTGTAGAAATGAAAAAGAGCTGTAATTTTATACTCTACCAAATGTTCCCTATGACGGCAAAAGGGGCCCAAGGATTTAAGATCTATTTTCAATTGGCTTTGCAGCTCCTCTGTGCACACAATGTTCTGAGTTGCAGAAAAGAAAGAAAATATAAAGAAAAAATTTTATCAAGTGCAAATTTCCAATATCTGTATTCATCATTATCTATTACTAATAAAAAACTTTCCTTTAAAGTAATTGTATTCTACATCATTTTAATGAAGGTATTAATTATAATGTAAAAGAATATTTATGATTAAAGATTATTGATGCTTTATTAATGAATCTAAATGTGAAAAATTTGACATGCCTTTAAGTTTCATATGCAGACTTCTTTCTTCCTTCTTCCTTCCTTCCTTTCTTTCTTTTTTTTAGAAAGCAGTCAGGTTTCTAGAGAAGTGATTTGAGTGGGCATTTTCTTAAAGTAATAACACATATTGATTTGATTCAAATTTTATTTTGAACCTATTATGCTTCATACCACATATTTGTGTTGTAGGCTGTAAATACCCATAACAGTATTTGATGTGAGTGAATCTATAGTCACTCACCTTCTGGGGAACAGTGCTGCTAATCAGTTTGGGAAAAATCATGGTTTGTTTACTTGTCCTATGAATCACTCACACATTTCTTCTAAGTGGCTTCAAGATGTGCAAGGTCTCAGCTCTACTCTGTAAAGCAATAAACTGATTTTGAATGAAAATTTTCAAGAGCTGTAATGGGAGACGTGACATTGGCACACGTTCTACAGAAATTCAGCTAATAGTACCTTCAAGGACACAAAAATCAGCCTGTGAAAATGAAATCAAAATGACTAGAAACAGAAGGCAGACACTCAGTCATTGATTGATTTAGTTGGGAAGGCCCAGAAGCAAGCTGACATTGATTTATCTTTTAATCTAACAGAATAACAACAAATCTTAAAGCAATCAGTTTTAATGGTCTTAATAACTCCAATCAAATTATTCACCTTCCACATTAATATAGGAGGCTGGCTTCATATTTATTCATCAGATTTGTCAAATAAATATTGCCGTTTGCCAAACTGAACCCTAGCACTTCAGTTCTAATAGATTCAGTTAACATTTCATTTTTAATTGCCCTCTCCACATAATTAGGTTGACCAGAAGTCCCTGTTTTCCAGACTACAGTCCTGGTAATGCCTTTCAAAGACATCATTTCTGACAGTACTATTCTTTCTCAGGAGTCTTGGTTATAAAGATTAGGGCTATGGTAGCCATGCACACAGATCTTTTAGTATTTTCTGATCCAAAAGTACCTATTAAAAGCTCAAAATCTTTAAGATCATTTTGAGCAAATATTTGAAAAGAAACACAACCTAGGAAATCTACTTGAGATTTCCTCACCTCTCTGACCTAAAGAAAGATGTTCCTCAGCAACATCAGCTTTCTGTGTTTCCAAAAGAAGGAGCCTAGGGAGATAAAACCTGGCTGGCCAGCCAATCTATACACTTTCAATGACTACACCTGGATTTTTTTCCCTTTTAACAATAGAAAAAACTAAGGTGGATTTTGTGAGTGGCATTAAAAAAATCTGCTTCTTCTTTGTTTATTTGATCTGAGATTCGCTCCCTCAAACTTTAAATGTGTAAAATAATGATGCAATAACATAAGAGTGATATTCACTCAGATCTCCATTTTCCATTAATTTTATGTTCTATAAATATAGTGATTGTATTAATGATGAAAATGTTTAGCACAAAAGAAGTTTCTGCACTCAGTTGGAGTCACACTGAAGTTTTCTCCATGAAAGAGATAATTCTACAAAGAGATTTGCTTCTAGAGCCCCCTGGGGCTCTCTATGAGGGGCTGATAGTTGAGGAAAGGATACACTAGCAGAATCAGAAGCTCAATGGATACCAGGCAAAGCTGATACCAGGAAAGAGAAATCGATGGTCACAGCAATGCTGCTTCTGCAGAGCTTCCCACCTAATGGATTTCTCATTTAGCTAGACTGTAAATTTGATCCTAAGCAGCATTTACTTTCCTTATTTAGATCAGTATTAAAATGGACTGCCTAGAAAGGCCACATAGGATGAAGAGGTAGAGATGCTGTCAGATGAGTGAGCAGTTCTCAGAGGATATAAATAGATTGTTTTGATCCATTTAAAAGGTCACCAGTCCACAGTTCTGCTTCTTTTCTCTCCATCTTCTTAAACACAGAGGTATATATTAGAAAAATAGAAAGTAAATTAAGCAGCCAAACCACCCTTAAGTTTAGTAGTAAAACACAGGCTTGGAATTCAATTTTCAGTAGTTTTAAGATACAAGTTAGTGTGCTCTGATAATTGTAGCCCTCTGTTATTTACTTGGATGTACTTCAATAACTCCAAAATTAATGAAATGATGAATTCAAGAGCCTCCTTTAAAACCCTGTGAATCTGAGAAATTGCAAAGACAAATTTGCTCTCTCTCTGAAATTATAACCAGATCAATCCATAACCTTGAAGTGTTCAGCTCTTCTGTTGAAACTTTTATAAAGGATCTAACAAATTACTAATTGCTGACAGTCACCAGCTTTTTACCAGGTTTGCAAAGCCCATTTTGAGATGGCAATAAGCCCTAATGGAGAAATCGGTTCTCAGTTAAATAAACAAATCATTAGGTTGGTGGTGGAAAAGTTAATGTGAGGACAGATCACAAAATGGCCAATGTCTTAGTAGCCTAAATATTGCTCAAGTGATTGCTAGATTCACAGTCAGAACACTTTGGCAGGAAGTATGGTCAACCACAATAAAGGAAAAGATGGTTCATGAACATTAAATTGTTTGTAATTAACTAATAAGAGACACTGATATGTTATAAAGCAACAGAGACATGCACAAGCTGCTTCACTTGATTATAAGCCCTGGCAGCCATTGCCAATATCTTAAAAATGTTTAATATGTAACAAGTAATTATTAACTAGCAATTGTTGAAGACCATATTGAATACTGGTTTGCACCCTTGATGAAAACTGAGTCCTAAATGAGGAGCATACCTCATTTTAGGAGAAAGGAAAATGAGCCAGAATCCTTGCTATGAGAAGAACATAAATATTGAGGGGTGAGGATTGAGGTGAAGAAAGAAGGGCAAGGAAAACTTATGCAGGGTATATGCAGTAGGAACAATGAAGTATATAGCACTCCAAAAGTAAAAGCAAGTATGGTGCCTTAATAAAGCCACAGCAAATTTGACACATACTATTACAGAATATTTGTTCAACTATGCAAGAATGTGTTGCATTTGTTTAACTATATAAAGATGGGTTTCATTTGCTTAATGATGTAAAGATGTGTTGCCGTTTTACTTTGCCTGCCTAAGGCACCTGATTAGACTAATAAAAAGCTGAATGGCCAATAGTGATGTAGGAGATATAGGTAGGACTTCCGGCTATGAAGAGTAAGCAGGAGGAGGAATGTAGGCTCAGGAAAGAAAGAAAAAGAGACACCAGGAGCCAGACAGACAGACACAGGGGAAGCAGAAAAGTAGAATGTACAGAATGAAAGAAATAAAAAGCCCTGAGGCAAAATGTAGTTGAATATAAGCAGATTAAATTAATTTAAAAGAGCTAGTGGGACAAGCATAAGCTAATGCCAAGCATTCATAATTAATAAGTTTTCCTGTCTTTATTTGGGAGCTGGTTGGCAGCCCTAAGAAAATGCCAACAATAACATACTGAAGGCAAAGTGTACAGGGACTCAGGAACTGACTTCTTTCCTCTGTAGCTCAGAGTGTGGAATGTGACATAAAGTAGGATAGTTAGTAGGAATCAGGCTGTGATGCTTTCTGTTTTTAAAAATGTGATTTATCAAGCCGGGCAGTGTTGGTAATCCCAGCACTCAGGAGGCAGAGCCAAGTGGATCTCTGTGAGTTCGAGGCCATCCTGGTCTACAGAGTGAGATCCAGGACAGGCACCAAAACTACACAGAGAAACCCTGTCTCGAAAAAAAAATTGTGATTTATATGAGCCACTTTAAATGATCAACATAGTGTATTTTCTTAGAGAATAACATATCTAGTGTCCCCTCACACATACATGCCCCACTCTACAGATGCATTCTTTACCTGGATTCCTGTATAAACCACATTGATACCACTGGAAAATCCACACATGTCCTGGACCCGAGAAATCTTGAAAAGTGTGTTCACTCACTATCAAAGGCAGATCCTCCCACTGTATCCCATATTAAGGAAGACAACATCTATTCACCTGCATCCATAGACATCATCACTGCCTTTCATGCATCAAATACCAAGCCATCTCAATTCAACCTCCCACAAAGTTCTCCACTTGTCTCTTTTATCCATGACTGTTGAATACATTGGTTCAGCAGTTATTTCTGCAGGCATCCCTTTATGATTCATATTGAACATTGTCTTTCACACTGCCCTTCGAGACTGACTCTTGTGAACTACCAAACTGATTCTAGGGATTAAAAAAAAAAAAAAAAAAAAAACGTTGAGCAGAGCCAGAGAATGACATTCAGTTTCCATGGGCCCAAATGCCCCGTTTATTAAATTGCCACTTATTTATGAACCAAGATCCTTTGTCAAGACTCTACCTACAACATAAGAGAATTTTAAAATATAAAGAAAGGTGAAGAGATGATTCAATAGTCATGAACTTTAATGAATTCTGACATTTTGCTATATACAGTTTTAGAAATTCAATTTTTCTTAAATTATTCATTAGCTCTATGATGCTTCTGTTTTCATACGTTTGTGTGGTACATGTGTATGTGTATGCATGTTCATGTGTGTGTGTAGGGCAAAGTTATTTGGGTATCTTTATCTCTCTCCATTTTATTTATTGACGTAGGGTCTCTCATTGATGCTTGAGCTCCTTATTTACTACTAGCCTAACTAACCAGCTTGTCTTTGTGGCCCCTTATCTTTACCTCCCAAATGTGGGGATTATAGGTAGCCAACACACTGCCCTAAATGAGCTCTAACATGAGTTCTCAAATCATCTAAACTCTGGTACCTATGCTTGCATGGAGTGTATGTCATCCACTGAACCATCTCTAAGTCCCTATGCTAGTTTTTTTCCTTATTAAGAAATTTTTTATTTATTTTACATACCAACCTCAGATCCTCTTCCCTTCCCCTGCAGCCTTACCCCTCAACCCAGTCCCCATTCCCTCCTCCAAAAAGGTAAGGCCTCCCATGGGGAGTCAGCAAAGCCTGGTACATTCAGTAGAGGCAAGTCCAAGTCCCTCCCCCTGCATCACAGCTGTGCGAGGTGTCCCACCATCGGTAGTGGGCTCCAAAAAGCCAGCTTATGCCCAGGGATGGATCCTGATCCCACTGCCAGGGGACCCCTCAAGCTACACAACTGTCTTGCTTATGCAAAGGGCCTAGTCCAGTCCCATGGAGGCTCCATACTTGTTGGTCTAAAGTTCATGAGTTCCCAGTAGCTTTGTATGGTTAGAGGGAAACATCATGGGGTTAGAGAGAAACATGGTGCTAGGAAAATTCCCAGGAATCCAGAAAGATGACACCAGCTAAGACACCTAGCAATAGTGGAGAGAGTGCCCAAACTGGCCTTCTGCTGTAACCAGATTGGTGACTACCCTGTCATTATAGATCCTTAATCCAGTAACTGATGGAAACAGATACAAAGATCCACAGCCAAGCATCAGGCCAAGCTCCAGGAGTCCAGTAGATGAGAGGGAAGTAGGATTCTATAAGAAAGGGGGGGGGGTCACGATCATGATGGGAAATCCTACAGAGACAGCCTATACTAGTTTTTAAGTGCCTTGCTTCTACTACTGATGAAATACAATAGTTAGTCTGAAATTCCTATTAATTCCTTTCTAAATATGCCTTTAAAAGTGATCAAGCAGGTACATACCTCCAAGTAGTTTTTCTAAATGAAATCATGCTAGCTATATTTTCCAGAATCCGTTATTTACAAATAACTCATGATGAAACATAAAGAAGGCTGATTCATTGAAATACATCACAATATTGTAATGACTTACAGAATTATTCCATGAATAAGTGGTACCTATTACATTCCAGGCACATATTTTCTCTTTAAAGCAAACAAACACCATCTATACACTTCCTCTATCGGCTGCTTCCAGATTTTCACCTTCAAACTCTCTGCTGTGATGTACAGTTTTTTCTTCTCTCCTCTGTCCAACAGCTATGCTGAGAACACTGATGTTGGAGTATGTCTTACAGCATTCTTAATTTATTAGATATGATCTAACTATCTTGGAAAGAGTCCAGTTGTTCATATTTTCACCAGAAGCATATGATTTCTACATTTACTGATATTTGGGATAACATTTTAGTATGAGATTTTTTTAATTGACAATATGTACAATATGAAAAATATAATTATTTCAAACCATGCCCCATTATATTTTGGATTCATCACAAAACATGCCTGTACTAATATAAGAAAACCATTTTTACTTTATGCTTAAATTTTATATAGATACAAAACTCAGACAGAAGCATATATTTATATAGCCTTTGGAAGGGAAGGGCAGAGAAGTCAAGAACTGGTCATTCTTAGCTTCATGGAGAATTCCAAGCCAGCTCAGGCTACATGAGACTGTCTCTAAACATAAGCAAAAACTCCACCATTACCAACAATAACAAAAACAAAGAATTAAGAAGCAATACAGAATAAATGAACTATACTTCAACAATAGTATTTATAACCTCAAGTGGGGTCATCCCTCAAGTAGCGAGATCAGAACAACTAAAGAAAACTATCAACTGAGGCTTGAAGACTAGAGAACCTATACAATACACGCATCTTCTCAATAATGTGACAATCTCAGACAAAATTAAATCTTGTTCAAAGGTAAGTGTTTCACTAAGTGAGAGTCATCATGACCTTCAGGATGTAACAGACAAACCAAACTGAGGCCTACACAAATGGTAATTACTTACAGCATTGGGAGACCCCCTGACAATGATTATTTTTAGCCCCAGTGCAGAGTTACAAAGCATGATCTGTGTAGATTAGAATGACCTGTTTCCATGTAAAAAGGTTGGACATACCTAATTAAGCTCAGAGTATGTTGTATTGCTTTCAATGTGTTGAAAACATCACAAACCACCTAGATTCGGCAGATGGGAATGCTAACTCCTCACTTGCCTAAGGGAGAAAAAGTGCCTAAAATGTAGCAAAAATAAACAGAAGTTGTTAACAATAAAAACTTTCAGGTAATGCTTATCCTTGTATTCCTTCTCTCATGATTGTCTATTCACATAATTGCTCATGATTTTTAGACTGTTGTCATTGATTAGTAATGAAGGAGCTTCATGTGTGTTGTTTCAAATGCTTTGAGAACCTAATAAATTATGATCACTTTCACTGTGTAATTTATAAATTGTACCTTTTCTATTATCAAATATTTTCCCCTTTTATTGAAAATAGTTTTTTTCCTTGCTTAATGTGACATGATTACAGTGTCCCCTTCCTCCACTCCTTCCAGCTTTTCCCCATCCCCCCTTCCATCCAGATCTACTAATCTTTTGTCTCTCACTGGAAAACAAACAGCTTTCTATGGTATAATAATATAATTAATATAATATAATATAATAAAGATAAAATAAACCTAACACATCAGAATTGGACAAAACAAACTAAAAGAAAAGAGCCCAAGAGAAGGCTCAAAAAAAGAGACTCACACTTTTACACATTTAGAAGTTACATAAAAACACTAACATGGAAGCCATAATAGATACTCAATGGAACTGTAGGGTAAAAGGGGAGAAGAAAGTAATATATATATAAAGATAAGAATTAAAAGAAGCGCTCTGACATGACATTGTTAGACAAGGACCCTCCAAGGATGCCTTTGAGTTCATTATCTTTTGGTCATCTACTGCTGGACATGCAACCTACCCATAAGAGTAGATGGTTTACTTGATGAGACTTCTTTGGAGGAAACTAAATTTATAATTGCTAGTGTTTACCAGCTCGAGATTGTGTCTGGGTTAAGGATGGAGCATGTTTCCTCCTCCCCTCTCAGCTCTAAGGTGCCGACTGATGTGGACCCTTGCAGGCCTTGTGCATGCTGCCCCCATCTCCGAGTTCATACATTCCTCGATTGTGCTGATTTTGAAGACCTTGTTCTCTTAGTGTCCGTCATTCTTTCTGGCTGTAATACTCTTTCTGCCTCCTCTTCTGTGGGGTTCCCAGATACCTAAGGGGAAGAATTTTATAGAAACCTCAAGTTTAGGGCTGAGTGTTCCAAGTTCTCTCACTCTCGACATAATAATTTGGTTATAAGTCTCTGTATTCCTTTCCATTTGCTGTGAGGTGGGGTGGCGGACTTCTAATGATGATTGAGCAAGGCACAGATTAATGGCTATAACAGAATATCACTAAGAGTCATTTTATTGCTACACTTTGTTTTATTTTTTATTTATTTATTTATTTATTCATTCATTCATTCATTTTATTGATTTAGCACAGTAGCATATGGTTTTACTCTAGGTCTTTGGACTATCTAATCTCAGGTTCTTGGTCACCTAAGCAGTGAAGGTGTGGGTTCCATCTCACGGAGTGGGCCTTAATTCAAATCAGTTCTCTTACCCAGGCAAGATACTTTTGCAGATAAAAGTATCTGTGGCTGGTTGATGTTTAAATTTCTCCTTTTGTAGCATACAGAATACTGACTGTCCTGTACGAAAAGGATCTATGAAGGGACCAGCTTGACTTCAGTATGTTCAAGGAGATGTATAGGGATTTTCTTGAGCAATGGAGCCCCACTGTCATTTGTAGAGAGAAACCTATAGTCTTGGCAACAGCCTGGGCTGTGAAGGTTTTCATGGGACCCCTTTGGCCAACAACTCAATTAGATATAACCCAATCCAGGTACTAGAACCTTCATTTGACAAAAGGTGGCCAGATGGGGCTCTGTCACCCCGTTATTTGTCAATTTCATTTAAATGACCTTCATATATTATGTTTGTATGTATGTATGTGTGTATGTATGTATGCATGTATTTTTAAAAGTTAATATGGTTTAGATTTCCATACTATCCTCAAATGGCCCTTTATTTTGCTGTCTCTCCCATTATTCACTCCCATATCCCTCTTCATCTCTCCACTTCATTCTCCTGTTCCAATCTCCCCCCACAATCCATCCATAACTACCTATTATAGTTTCTTTTCCTAGGGAGGTCTATCTGTACTCCTTAGTTCCTTACTCTGTTCTTAACCTCTGTGGTTCTATGGATTATATCTCAGTTATCGTTGACTTAACAGCAAATATCCACATAAATAAGTATATATTTTATTTGTCTTTCTGGGTCTGAGATATACAACTCAGGATGCTTTTTTTTCTAGTTCCATCCATTTACCTGAAAATTTCATGATATAATATTTTTTAATGGCTGAGTAGTGCTCCTTTGTGTAAATGTAACCCATTTTCTTTATCCATTCTTCAGTTAAGGAACATCTAGTTTATATCCCATTTCTGGCTATAGTGAATAGAGCAACAGTGAATGTGGTTGAGCAAATGTCTCTGTAGTAGAATGTAGAGTCCTTTGCGTTTATGCCCAAGATTGGTGCAGATGAATCTTGAGATAGAATGATTCCCATCTTCTTAAGAAAACACCAAACTAATTTCCACACTGGTTGTACAAATTTTCACTCCTGCCAGCAATGGATTCACATTCTCACTAGCATGAACTATCACTTAGTTTTTTGATCTTTTCTATTCTGATAGGTGTAAGATGAAGTCTCTAAGTATTTGTAATCTTCATTTTCCTGATAGCTAAGGGTGTTGAACATTTCTTTAAGTGTTTTCTACCATTTTGGCTCCTTTCTTTCTTTCTTTCTCTCTCTCTCTCTCTCTCTCTCTCTCTCTCTCTCTCTCTCTCTCTCTTTCTCTTTCTTTCTTTCTTTCTTTCTTTCTTTCTTTTTCTTTTTCCTTCCTTCCTTCTTTTCTTTTTCTAATTCTGTTTAGATCTGCATCTAATTTGTAGAATTTAGTTAGCTTTCTTGCTATCTAGGTTTTTGAGGTCTTTATATATTTTGGATATTAGCCCTTTATTGGAAGAGGAATTGGTAAAAAAAAAAATATTTTTCCCATTCTGTAGCCTGCTACTTTGTCCAAGTGATGGTATCCTTTGGACAAAGGATACAGAAGTTTTCAGTTTCATGCAGTCCTGTTTATTAATTGTTGTTCTTAGTGACTTTGCTAATGGTGTTCTGCTGTGGATACCACTCTATATAAATAAAACACTGATGGCCAGTGACCAGGCAGGAAGTATAGGCGGGACAAAGAGAGAGGAGAATTGGGGAAACAGGAAGAAGGAGGAGAGACACTGCAGCCACCGCCAGGACAAGCAGCATGTGAAGATGCTGGTAAGCCACCAGCCACGTGGCAAGGTATAGATTTATAGAAATGGGTTAATTTAAGATAAAAGAACAGTTAACAAGAAGCCTGCCACGGCCATACAGTTTATAAGTGATATAAGCGTCTGAGTGATTATTTTATAAGTGGATTGTGGGACTGCGGGGCTTGGGGAACCTAGAGAGAAGCTCTCCAGCAACAGTGTTCTGTTCAGAAAGTCTTTTTCAGTGTCAATGAGTTCAAGGCTATCATCTGTCAGGTTAGTATCTCTGGATTTGATGTCTTTGATCCATTTGGAGTTGAGTTTTGTGCAAGGTATTAAGTATGGATCTTTTGGATTCTTCTATATGCAGCTGTCCAGTTTGTCTAGCACCATATGTTGAAGGTACTGTCTCTTTTTTTCAGTGTGTGTGTTTCTGCTTCCTTTACCAAAAGCAGGTGTTTGTAGGTATATAGACTTATGCTGGGCCTTCAAATTTTCCACTAAAAATTACTTGAACCCCAGTTTTTATTTTAGTCAAAAATATTTGGAATTAATATTAATCAGTTTTAGATTTTGACTAGTAAATGGAAATTTTTGTTGAATAATAATTGGGTTTCATGGTGATATTATTTGGCTTCTCTCTTAGGGTTTCTATTGCTGCAATGAAACATCATGACAAAAAAGTAAGTTGGATAAGAAAAGGTTTATTTGGCTTATACTTCCACATTGCTGTTCCTCTCTTGAAGGAAATAGGGACAGGAACTCAAACAGGGCAGGATTCTGGAGACAGGAGATGATGCGAAGTCCATGGAAAGATGATGGTTACTAACTTGCTTCCTCTAGCTTGTTCAGCCTGCTTTCTTATAGAGCCTTGGACCATCAACCCATGGATGGCACCACTCACCATAGGATGGGCCCTCCCCCACTGATCACTAACTGAGAAAATGCCTTACAGCTGGATTTCATGAAGGCCTTTCCTCAACTGAGGCTCTTTCCTCTCTTATAATTCTAGTTTCTGTCAAAATGACACAAATTTATCCAGTACAGCTTCCTTTACCTCTTACTCTGTCTCTGTCTCTCTCATATATCTATAGATAGAGAATATATATGAGATCCATCTATCTGTAATGTAGATATATAGATATACACATATTTGTACATGTATTTATATCTTAATGTATATAATGGTACTTAATCTCCATGCATGTGTATATATCATGTTACAGATTCATGTATTTGTATGTGCACACATTTCTGTATGTATATGTAAGCATCTTTATATATATTATATCTTCAACACATTTTATCTAGTAGTTTTATCTTATAGTATAAATGGACTATTCTTCTTTGAAATAGTATTTTATGATATGAGTTATTTATTTTTCACATAAGCTTTAAGGTCAAAAACCTATTGAGAATAATATCTGCTATAAAAATATTACTGTCTAAAGGATTGCATTAAATATAAACACTGATTTAAAGAGAATAGAGATCTCTAAATATGCTTTCTTTTTCCACTTAATAAGCATGGTTTATTTTTATTTCTCCTTGCAGATGGTTTTGCATTTTAGTAAAACTATTCTCAAGAAGCATGGAGTTTTGAGTAATGGCATGTTTTATTATTGTTATTTCACTTTATTCCTATTATTATTGCTGGTACTGATGCTAAGCATTTTCTGTATTGATTTGACCAAGATCTGTTATTAGTTCTGAGAGTTTTTGTGCATAGCTAAGATTGTTATGTAGACAATCATTTGTCTGTGAATGATGCCAATTTTAGAGAATGTTTCCCTGTATTAAGGTCAGGTCGTGTTGTGGCTTATTCAAGTGTTACCTGCCATGTTGGATACATGGCTCTTCTTATAGTCATTGCTGCAGTAAGTAATGTGGCCTTATTTTCCAATTTCTTTGTGTGCTACGTTTGTTCTTTCTGTTCTGTAGTAACTGATTAGACTCATTCATATAAGATGACCATATTTTGGTTCTTGTACTAAATTGTTTCTGAGATTCTAAAATATCTTGCTTAATAATTTTAACCAAAGACCATCATTTGGGGATGGAGAGATGGCTCATCCATTAAGTTCACTTACTGCTCTTGTGGAGAACTCAGGTCTGGTTCCAAGTATCCACAAGGTGACTTAGAACTGCTTGGTCTGTTTCCAATTCCAGATGATTCAATGCTCTTCCTTTACTTTTGTGGACTCCTGCATGCATGTAGTGCATGTACACACACTCTGGCATAGACATATACACACTTTTAAAAACAATTTTCATTTGGTTAAGTGAATTTCCATCTTTCTCTCTCTTTATACCTTTTTGCTAAACAATGTTGAAATACTTCATAATAACTTCTTTTGTTAACTTGAGATAACAATATGTTCTCATCACTTTTAATCTATAGAAGTAAATGAGTTACATTCACAATGGCACACCATCCTTGCATTAATGAAACACATACTTTCTGCTAAGATCAGACAGTATGTATTGTATATATTTTTAAATTGATTTCATTCTTTTGTGTGGCTTAATAGTATTCCATCAGATATATTTACCATGTTGCTTTTATTGCTTTATTAATCAGTGAACATTTATGTTTCTTACCCTCATTGCCTCCCCTGAGTAGTGCTGCAGTGAACATATATATGAAGATGTCTTTGTAATGAACTGATGATTTCATTTTCTTTGGATATTTATCCAGTGCTGAAGTTTCTGAGATGGCTAGTCATTCTATTTTCAGTTTTGAGGACTCTCTATGTTATTTTCAATGCTGGTAATCTTAGTTTATGTTCCCACCAATGATACATAGGCTTCTCTTTTCTGTACATAATCTTCAGTATTTTTGGAACTAGTCATTCACACTAGGACAATATGTTATCTTATTGAGGTTTTGATCTTCCTGCTCTGCTGATCAGTGATTATAAACACTTTACCCATACACAGCTTGACCCTTTGAAATTGTTTCTATGAAATGTTGATTAGGTCTATGACCCCATTGTATTCCCATTATTATTGCTCTCATTAGCATTATTGCTGTTATTACTATTATTATCATTTTTATTTTGCTTTGGGTCATTTTAGTTCCTTATATATGACAGACATTGATACTTTGTCAAGCAAAGAGTTTGAAAATGTTCCTTCCCATTCCATTGCTGACAATCCACTTTGTTGCCTAGGTTCTTTGCTGTGCACAAGTCTTGATGTAACTTCACTTGTTCATCATTATTTTCATTTCCTGTCCTTTTTGCATATAGCCCCAAAACTCCTTGCCTAGACCAATGCTTGGATTTATTAGGTGTTAACATATGTAAAATTAAAGTAGTAATGGTCACAAAGTAGACAATGAAATTATTCATCACTCTTAAATAGTCCTCATGTTTCTTGACTCCTGCTTCTAACACCTCTCCATTCTTCCTTAGGAGACCATTAATCTATTTTGGGATTATTGCAGATAGATTTATTATTCCTAGAACTTTATAGTAATGAAATCATTCAGTAGTCTTTTACTCTGATGGCTTTCTTCACTCAATTTAATATTTTTTTAAATTCATCAACATGGTACCATGTGTCAGTTTCTTTCAGGCTTATTACAGGTAAGCATTACTTTCTAGTTTAAAGTTCCTTTATATATGCTGGCACAAGTCTATTACCAGATTTATGATTTTTAATTATTTTGTTTCACTCTGTGGTTTCACATTTTATTACTGTAACACAAGAGCTGTTGAGCAATTTGTTCTCTTACAGATTATGCTTTTGGATATCTCATCAAGAAATCTTTACACAACCAAAAATCATATATATTTTCCTTTAGAAATTTTGTATTCTAGTTTTGTCAATGGTTGACTTTAATCTTCACATGTAGTATAAAGTGTAAGCTGACATTAAGTTTGACATATTAAATTATTCAACCAAGCCTTGTTGAAAGGTAATATATTGACTTATTCCTGGTATACAAAACTCATTAATAGAGGCTGAACAATCACTGTTTCAGTGAATTTGCATCATTACATCAGATGCTACAGCATCTCTTCCATTTATTACAGTATATAATTCCCTGAGAATTCTCAAGAGAAGCTGTGATCCTGCCTGGAAAGAACATAATGGGGCTAGTGTGGAAAGAAAGTGAAATTGTAATTGATGTCATGTTGCAATAGTTCATTCCTAGTTCAAAGGACCAATGTTATGTCATTATTGAAAATAAAACATCAATCAGTTGTATCATTTCCATTTCAAATGAAAACAAACTGCTTTGCCATAGTATGATGTTTTGAATAGGTATGCCCCTGACCATAGAGTGATGCATTTGACTGCTTAGCCCATAAGGAATGGCACTATTAGGAGGTGTGGCCTTGTTGGATTAGGGGTGGCCTTGTTGGAAGAGGTCTGTCACTGTGGAGGTGGGCTTTGGGGTCTCATATGCTCAAGCTACACCCGGTGTGGCACACAGTCTCTTTCTGTTGCCTGTGGATCAAGACGTAGGCCTCTCAGCTCCTTCTCCAGCACCGTGTCTGCCTGAATGCTGCCATGTTTCTTGCCAAGATGATAATGGATTAAACCTCTGAAACTATTAGTGATCCCTAGATACATGTTTTGTTTTATAAATGTTGCCATAGTCATGGTGTTGCTTCACAACAATAGAAACCCTAACAAAGACGCCTATCATATTTATTCTACCATATTCATCAAAAGTGAAATCGATTTAGATACTCTTTTTTCAGTCACCAGCATCCGCACCTTGAAGAGGTGTGTGTGTGTGTGTGTGTGTGTGTGTGTGTGTGTGTGTGTGAGCAACCCACAGTGTGGATGTGGAGTTTAGAGGACAACTTTTGAGAGTCAGCTGTCTCCTTCCACCATGTGGGTTCTGGAAATTGAACGAAGGTCTTGATGTTTAGAAGCAAGAGCTTTTATTTTCAGAGCCATCTAACTGATCCAGGACCATTTTAAATTAGGCTTAATATATGTTTCACTACATTAATTTTTAACATTAAGAATTAGGTGCTAGTTACTTAGATTTTATTATTTATAAAGAGCCTTACTTGTCCGATGTTAAAATATCTTGTCAACTTTTCCAAATAAGCAACTGAAAATGTGTTTTCCTGGAGAGATGCTATTTATTTATTCAAAATATTAAAAGGACTCAGTTCTATTATATCTCCTCAGACCTTACTTATGTTTGTTATGATTTAACACAATATTGGTGCCAGCATTTGCTCAGTGGATGCCACTGTGCATTTAGTGTGCACAGAACTATTTGCAAGGTGCCATGAGGCAATCCAAACAACAAAGTCTGTGTCCCTCAGGAACTTACAGCTCAGAAGGAACAGGGGAAACAATTTCACAGCAGCTAGATTGCAACCTACATTGTAGTTGTTGGCAAAAAAAAAAAAAAAAAAAAAAAACAAAAAGAGCAACTGAGTAATAGAGCATTGTCAGTGGAAATGAATAAAGGATTCATAAAGAGTTAGGCATATCTTTTTCTTGTATTCCAAATTCCTGCACTACACTCTCAGCATCAACCTGAGAATGTACTAAATGACCTGTGACATGATCAAAGCATGAACAGAAGGAAGACAACCAATGGAAGAAGAGATAAGAGCTCCTGTGGGAACCTCAACATGGGCAACAGCCTCCCCTATACACACTCACAGTAAATTAAAAAAGAATAAAAATAAAAATGTTAGAATAAAAAGAAAAACACACCCAATTTACTGACTTGCTCAGAAGGCCTGATATCAGGGATACTCTTGGTAGGTAACCCAGACATTTAATAGATGTATCTGTATTTTTATCAGATAATAAACACAGGATAAGAACATTATTTAAAATGATGCAATGCCAAATTATTTAATCCCAAACACATTTAATGTCACTTCAGGGCTCAAAACATAGATGAAAATATTAATACTGCTTTTCATCTGAGAAATGGCTTGTTGAACAAGAAGTAGGTGAATTGCTACTGTAGGAATAACCCCAATCTAATCTATAAACTTGAAATCATTTTACACAACTTCAATACTGTTACAACTAATGAATTACTTAGGAGTCGCTTCTCTGGTGTTGACACATCATCTTAGAATCACTGCTAAGTTGGAGGAGGGAATCCAGGAGAAGGAAGAAATTACTGCCCACAGTGAAATTCCAGTAACTGAGGTTCTGGCTCACATGCCTACATCTAGATTTTCAATTAATATCCAGAAGTCCTGGTTGTGAGAAAGATAATGCTGTTTGCCTCTACAAGAGATTGATGGTGGAAGCCAAATTCAACTGGTCCTGTTGACCTCGGACAGCCTATTACTTGATGAGGATACTTTGCATTGTTCTTTAGAGAACACAGCTTCTTCTTTATAAGACAGCTGAAGAAGAGAAATATAATCTAAAAGTTCCTTGGTCAGCATGGACTCAGAAGACAAGGAGACATAGAGCGAATCAAGGAAATGTGAGATTAAATGACCTGTACACTCTCTATAAACTTCCCGGGTCACATGGAAGCCTTCATATGTGAGGAGAAACATAAGATCAAATTCCTTTAGAATCTGTGTTGATATTAAATATCATAAAGCTATTACTGAGAGGTTAAACCCTTCTAACAAATATTTTACATCTAGAAAATGTCTAATTACATGTTAAATGTGACCCATAAAAGCTTACTGTGGTTATATTTCTTTGTTTTATAAACAGCAGTCTCTTTATTTCTTTGCATTTGTAATTGAATTATAAGTATTTTTGTAACTGGAGAGAATCCTCCTAACTTTATGTGGGCATTGTGTTTAAAAAAAGCTTTCGGACTACTGAAGAAATAAGTCCAGCATTACTGTAGCAAGAGTAAGTTTCTCAGATTGAAATAGAGCTTAATCAGTAGTGATTTTGTATCTTGGATGACATAAGAAAGTAAGCAAATAAATATTATTAAGTTATGTTTCCCCTATCTACTAAACAGAGATGATGATAACACCTCCATAACTTGTATTGTTGACATTAAAATAATAATATGTAAGTTGGTACAGTTCATGTTCCACAATGCTAGCTATGATCATTAAAAGCCATTTATGTGAAATAGAATGTCTCAAATTCACTCCAAATAATATTTTCAGCCATTTAAGTAATAAAAATATCTTCAAAGGATTACCAGCTACTGAGCTGTTTGCTGCTTATGGATAAAGGAGATTCTTTTCTCATGGCACAAACAGTTTTATCTATAACTAAGGCAGAATATAGAAACTAATGACCTTGTATGTCTAATCTGTGTCAACTCCAGAGCCAATGACAGATGCAGATTAATGCTAAAAAATGCAAAGAAAATGCGAGTGAACAACAAATCCCAACATTTTCTAAATCATTTGGACAAATGGGAAAAGGGAGATTCAGCTTTAAATTTAATACCATGTCTGTTTAGAATCTTGAGACACAAAGCATTACAAAGGCTTACCCCATCTTCCACATTAATGTCAGACATACTCTCTGTGCAACACACTCTTACAATAAAACAGTCTACACAAAACTATATGCTTTTTGATCAGGACGAAGCTCTGCTATGCTTTCTAATAGAAAAAAAAATAAGCTCCATCATTGATTATTTTTGTATATTTCTTAGTATATTTCTCATAGAAAGTCAGCAAATGCTGAATAACTGTGAAAACAAATTAAGGAAAAGTATCTCAGTACAAAATGATTGAAAGGATTTCACTGATGATTTCCATCTTACCTCGTCCAAATAAATATCTCTGGAATTTTCCCATTACCAGTCTGGGTCACTTATAATCTATAATATGTTGTTGCTTGTGGAGACTCCAAGTGGACTCTATGTTCATTCTTTTAGTTAATTTGCCAAAACAAAACAAAAGTAAAAGTATACTGAAAGTAAAGCTGCCACATCTATTAAAACATAACTTGACTCAGTTGAGATCCAGCTTCCAGAGACTTCTTCACCTGCACATTGTCAAACACAAAAATACTCAGCATTTTCTTGGAGCTTAATCTTGAGACACTTAATACTTTCTTTCTGAAAGTGGCTCTAGTTTTTCCTTCAAGAGCCAATCAGACAAGTACTCAAACCCCACTGCACTTACCCTTACTAGTGGACTTGACTTTCTATGTGATAAGGATTAAATTCAGACAAGCCAGGCAAGTCTCCCACCCCACCAAACTCCATCCCCATTCATGGCAGATGCCTTCAAAACTACTGTGGTCTTGCGCACATTCCTGTTGTTACCAGAATTCAAGATCTGATTTTATTTCTTGCATTAGGAATTAACAATCATGTAGACTAAGATGTTGCAGTTTCTCTATATAAATTTTATACCACATATAATCCGTGGGAGAAAAATCTTCCCACATATCAAGACCATTATATATTTTCCTTTTCAAATAAAAACGGCATTTGCTGTCATGAAAACTCAGCACAAAAAAAAATTATCACTATGCTAGTGAAGATATTATGAAAAGTGACATCATAATCAATATCAGATTCACATCACTTTACACCTCTTTATCTGGCTCTTCCTTTCCTATCCCACATCAACAGGAGTCTCTGCCATATCATCTTCAATAGAGATGTACATCTTCCCATCTCCTCTCCTCCAATCTATATATACCTCCTTAGACCTGTGTCCCAATCCCTTTCTTCACATATAATGGTTTTTCGCCCTCTGATATTCAGATGTAGCATACAAAAAAGCAACCTTTAGAAGGAAATACTATAGAAGTATTATTTTCTTAGGAAAGTATTAAATACATACAGTATCTTTCTACATTTAATGAAATGATGCAGTTTTACTACAAGAATAAATCTAATGAATAAAGAAGCAGTTTGATAAATGCCATGAACTTTTCACTTTGATCAAGCAAAAACAGCCCTCACTCCCTATCTGGCTGCAAAAATTATATCTTGCTAAATCTAAATTATCCCTTTGAATAAGCAGTCACTGTGCGTTTTCATGCAGTTTATTTCTGGTTTCTCCTGCATGTGCCACAAGTTCCACACTTGAAGCTGTTGAAAGATTCATAAACACACCTACAAACAGTGACCACCTTGAAAACACCAGAGTCCTTGGCAGATATGTGTTCTACCTAAATGTTCTCAAACACAACAACAGTAACAAGACAGGGATATTCTAGTCTCCATGGAAACAACTGTGGAATTTAGAAGGGCCAACGAAACCTTCAGCTGTCATTTGGGAAACATATAATTCATTACCTCGTTTGGTTTTTATCACACTCTTTTGATGCTACAGACAGATTAAAGAAAGTCAGAAATGAAGTATATTTCCCAGGTTCACACAATCAGTAAAACACAGGGTTCGGTCAAAGCCAATTTGCCACTTCGAACATTTGTGTTGTGTTTTATCTCTAAGAAAAATGAATGTTTATTTTCAGATGAACCTTTTGCATTTTGTGAATGTTTTTATATTTTACCCATGCTATCCTGGAAAACACAGTGCTTAGTAATATTGGATAATAAACTTTATCAACATATATGCTATTTTTTCATTACAAAAATACTTTGCATGAACTGTTTTGTTGAAGAAATATTTTCTCTGATTTTAAAAGTTGGAAAACAACCTTCTAAAATTGCTATACATTTCTCCTTTAATTTAAGAAGCTGATTTAAGCAATATACCTATTTTAAATGACATTATAACTATAAGTAAAATTTACCATTATAAAATATATAAAAACTCATAAGTCATAGACAGTTACCCAAAACTCAAACCAATTCTTTCTACCAGATACCAATTATGACCTGAACTTTTTATGAGATATCTCTATACATAACAAAAAGTAACAGAAGCTCTTATACAAACAAATAAGATTGATGAAGTATAAAAATGTAAGGAAAAAATGTTTTTTGTTAAACTCTAATTTACAGAAGACTTACCAAAATGAGATTTAGTAGCAGATTATGAGTAGCAGACACAATGATTTCTACCATTTATGATGAATTAACATCAGCTATCTGAAAGAGCTATTAAAATATCCAGGGACACTGTTTCTTTAGTTTTGACAAATTAGAGGAAGGGGAAAAAAACAGAAAAGAAAGTGAGCTTCATTTATTGTAAGCAGATAGGTAGCAGCTGGACATCTCTGAAAACATCATCCATCCCTAACAAGTCCCCTGCAGCCTCATCATGGAGCTTCAAATAGCACTGTCAAGAAGGCTCCTTAAATGTATTTCTCAATTCAAACATAATATTTGAATAAACAATTTAGCATTCATTAGTCTGTTTTACCTAGGGAGAAATCAACCACATGACAAGGGGCAGAGGGTATCAATTAGAGGACAGAGTGATATGGTGTTGAGAACCAACAAGAAAAATAGGTGTGTGACATCGCTTAAGCATCATCTCCTGTCAGCTCAAATCTGGGTTTGTCAATGACTGATGCTCATAGAAAATCATGGCATCAAAGTCAAGGTATTGGTACCTCTGCAATGCCTACACAACAGAAAATAGTATGCTTTTCCAAAGAATTCACTTTCTTGATTGAAAAATAAAACTTGTAAATCTGAGCAACAAATTTGGTAACCATAGGCACTAAGTGTTACTCATGCCAGTGTGCATGGCAGAATTGTGCAAAGCTTTGTGCCAGAGAACTCAGCCTGGGCTTCAAAGTCTGGCACTGAAAAAAAAAATTAAAGACAAATTTTATTTGCATCCATCTAGTGTACATCGTTGGAAACCATTGTGAGCAGCATACACTTACCCAATGTAAATTTAATTTACTTAAATGTTAATGGTGATGCTAAACTTTGTGATCTGCAAATATATATATATATATATATATATATATATATATATATATGCGCAAATAAATATATTCAAGAAAATGCAGAGTCTTGCTAAGGTCATTGTTCTGCAAATTAATAAAAATGGCAATGATGAGGATAGGCAAGAAAGTTCAATTAATCAAAAACATGTTTTATTTATACTTCTAGAACACTATAACAAAGAACAAAAAGCAAAGATGATAATGTGGGGCCAGTGGGATGCTTCAGCAATTAAAAGTTGTGTTGCCATGCTTGATGACTTGAGGAAAATGCCCAGGACCTACATGGTGGAAGGAGAGAACCAACTCATGCAACATGTCTTATGACCTCCACATATGTACCATGTCATGCACATGGGAGGGAGCATGCAGGGATGCATGAGTGTGCACATGAGCATGTGGATGCACAGAGAGAGAGAGAGAGAGAGAGAGAGAGAGAGAGAGAGAGAGAGAGAGAGAGAGAAAGGAGAGAGAGAGAATGGGTAAATAATAACTAAATAAAATGTAATGCAAAGCCAGGTGGTGGTGGCACACACCTTTAATTCCAGCACTTGGGAGACAAAGCCAGGTGGATCTCTGTGAGTTCGAGGCTAGCCTGGTCTACAGAGCAAGATCCATGACAGGCACCAAAACTACACAGAGAAACCCTGTCTCGGAAAAAAAAAAAGAAAGAAAAAAAAGTAATGAAAATTATAAACTCCAAGTTTATAATACAGTGAATTATATTAAATTAAACTGTTTCATATGATTTGACAGACCACATACCTTCATAATTATATAGAAACAGGTATCAAAATATATACAATGGTTTAGGACAGATATTTTAGAGATAGAAAAAGCTGACAGACAAGAGGGCTATTCCATTTTCCAGTGTGGAGTTAGATGGGAAACCTGAAGCTGTCTTGTGAAGAGAAATGTGATTTTCAATAGAGTAGGTGAGTCTCCTGTTTCACAAACTTTCACAACATAATCCTATTGTGCTTACTGATTTAGTGCTACTTCCAAACTGAGATATGTTGATAGGTACCCATTGATGACTGTTATTGATGATGCAATCTTTGAATATTTGGACCTGGGGAGCTTTTGAAACCAAAAGAGAGAAACAAAAAGAGAGAGGAGAAAAAGACTGATTAGACTTCAAAGCAGTAAAAACTGACTGACAGCAAAGGTAACAAAACATTGTGGAACTAGCTTCCTTTTTGTCTTGTCACAGTATTATAGGGGTAAACTACCATTGTCTAGTTTAATCAAATTCCATTCCTAATGCAGTGCAGTTCCAGAGATGGGATGGATCTTACAGAACTGAAACAGGATCTAATTTGATCATTTCAAGTGGATGACGAATAATTGGAAAAGTAAGTAAATGAATGATGATCAATAGGACCTGTTATGAGTGTGGATAAGATGATCAATGGAGGATAAGGAAAATAATTAAGGATGAAAACAACTGCAGTCTGACAGACATTTGGAAGAGCTATCTTTCTCTTATATACCCTGTAACTCACTTGCTCATTCACAGACTGATGCAGTCAAACCTCTAGCTTTATTTCAAGGCCCTCATTCATAGTACTAGATGATTGGGCATTTTATTGTTATTATGGTCTCTGAGGCCAGAGAGGCTACAGACTGATTTGGGGTAGAAATGGATCATGTCAGGAGGAATCCAGCATTTTGTTCTATGAATTAAGTCCCAAACAAACTTGACACTTGAACAATTGTTACCCAGGAGACCTATCAGTGTGGCTTATGTAGCATAGAAAAAGATTATTGGCAATTAAACTTACAATTCTGAAAACACTATGTGCATTTATCAAAACCTCACTGTGAAGGCCAGAGACACAACTTTGTAGGTAAAGGCATTCGTTTCTAAGCCAGAGACCTGAACTCAAACTGGATTCTCAGGATTTCCATGGTGGAAGGAGAGAACCAACTCCTGAAAGCTGTCATTTCATTTCCACACCTGTATCATCACACATACACACACACACACACACACACACACACACACACACACACACACACACACTAAATTATGGTGATATTTTATTTATACACCCCAATAAAGCTCATCTGAGGATCAGAGGATAAAGGGAGCCACTATATTAAACATAGAGGTCAGGCAGTGGTAACACACAACTTTAATCCTAGCATTTGGGAGGCAGAAATTCATCCAGATCTCTATGAGTTCAAAGCCATACTGGGAACAGAGCAAGGCATGGTGGCACATGCCTTTACTCCCAGCACTAGTTAACCATAGAAGTCTGGAGGTCTGTACAGACAGACAGGAAGTGATAGAGCTGGAAGGAAAGAGGAAGTGATGAAGATGAGCAGAGAAAGGAAGTAAGATGGCAGAGCACATAAAGGTATATAGGCACTAGTACACAGGAAGTAGCTCTCCCTTGGGCCTAGGATTTCCTAGCCGTAAGAACATGGCTGGTTTCTTTTCTTCTCTGATCTTTTAGTATTCACCCCAATATCTGGATTGGGTTTTTTTTTGTTAATAACACCATTTAGCAATGCATCTTACGCTAAATAAATAATGTAATAAAAATTAAAGCCATTAAACAGTTGCTATGCTTTATTGATGCATGCACTTCTCAAAAAAAAAAAAGCAAAAGTAAAATAATGCAAGGTGAAGCATTAAAAAAATCATATACAATTATTTCAACACTTGAAAAGAGAATCCAGCTTCTCAAAAGGATTCCATTGGATAGTTCTGAGAAGTTATTATTTGTTCACTCACATAGCAAGAAGGCACTAAGATAGGCCTCATATAAGGCAGAGGTCGGTGATGCGGACGCAAGCATGGCCTGCAGGCCCTTTCTGTGTGGAGCTCACAAAGAAGTCACATAATTATATTAAAGAACGAAATTGAAGTCCTAACAAGACAGGACCTCAAAGAAGGTGAGATAGAAAAGGAAGGATGAACAAAGTGTTATATTATGTGAATTTAGAAGAGCAGATGATGAGCGAGAAGCTGGTACATAGCTGAGCTTAGTATTTGTAGTTATGATGGCTATTCTTGTTAGTCAACTTGACAAAGCCTGGAACTAACAAAATCCAAGCAACTGGGTCACCTTGAGGGATTGTCCTTGATTGAATTATTTGAGGTAAGATGATCCACTTTAAATCTTGGCCATGCCTTCCAGTGACAGCCTATATAAAGGACATGGAAGAAGGAAGCCATTGTTCTTTACTGCTTACCCTCATTGTCAAACTCATTCACTTACCAGTATTAGAGCCTACTAGATCAGAATTCCAGTGTATATTCAAGACCATCTGAGACATTCAATCATTCAATCTCATGGACTATTAAATTATTGAACTTTCCATTGGTAGGAAGCCAAATTTTAGAATAGTCATACCATAACCTGTAAGCCACTCTAATAAATCATATAATATATACACATTATATATATATGCAATTATATACATCATATAACATGTGTATATATTCATTATAACAGTTCTGTTTCTTTAGAGAACACTGACTAAAACAGTAATGATACATTTGCATTTTTGCATTTGTGTCTGTGTGTGTGTTTGAGATACATACACACATACACAGAGGAAGAAGGAGAGGAAGAGAGAGAGAGAGAGAGAGAGAGAGAGAGAGAGAGAGAGAGAGAGAGAGAGAGAGAGAGAGAGAAAATGTGTATGAGTTTTGCGTATGTGCATAGGTGCTTAGGAGTACCCATGGAGGCCAGAAGAGGACATCAGATTCCTTGTATCTGAAGTTACAGTAAGCTGTCAGTCATCCAACATTTGTGCTGGGAACACACTCAGGTCTTCTGCAAGTACAATAAATGCTTATAACTACTGAGCAATCTCCATAGGACTGCCTTTTTAAAAGAGAATGTTTATTTATTAAGTGCTTGTCCATACCCACATGTGTCAATGTGTATATGTGGTTGGCTGTCAGAGGACAGCTTGTAGAATCAGTTCTCTCTTTCTACCTTGAGGGTACCTTCAATCAAACTCAAGTTATCAAGTTTGGCAGCAAGTGCTGTTACCTGCTGAGCGTCAAATGTGATTATAATCATTTTTTGAAGAAGGAGTTTTAATGACCATAAGTGACTATTAATAATCTTAAGTTTCTCCCAGACAATGAGATCAAAAGATAAATGCTGAGAAAAAAAAACAAAATTCATTTATTATTTCTTATAACTTTTTCCCATCAACTGTAGAAGACTGAGCATATGAAACTAGCCTTGAGAAATTAATCACAGAGACATACCATGTCACACCTATAAGGACTTAAAATAAGGGTAGCAATGTTAATTTCTGACAAAGTACACAGAAAATAGAAGTCAGATTATTTCTACAATTGTAAAACAGTGGAACTGTATTGAAAGGGAGTTTGGCAGTTTGGGGGAATATATATATTTTACATTTTACATACTAAACACAGATCCCCCTCTATTCCCTCCTCCCAGCCCCCAGCCTTTCTCCCAGGCCCATCCCTCATTCCCTCCTCCAACAAGATAAGGCCTCCCATGGGGAGTCAGCAGAGCCTGGTACATTCAGATGAGATTTCAATAAGCATTTACCACATAAGGCATTGAGCATATTTCTCAGTATATATCCAAAAAATAAACCCATAAAATTAGTGTGTGAATGCACAGGAAATCTGTGTTCACATATGAATTATTGTGTCAATAAGCCAGAACCACATGGCTATGATTTCATCTTAATTATACATCTTTGAAGACACACCAATCAGAGAGGGGTTGTCAAGAGCTGGGGTGTGGAATAGAGGAGAGCTGAAGGTTAACTGGAAAAGAGAGTTATTTTTAAAGTGGTTCAACTATTCTACACACTGATTTGTAAAGACTTATGGAGAAGAAAATATCAGGGTACATTTTACTGCATGTAAATTATGTTAATAAAAATATATGTCACAATTATATGACTAAAGTGAAAAGACTTGTTCTCCACATGGTGCTCTAAAATGGAGAAGGGGAAACATGGGCAGAACAGGCACAAACTTCTTCCTTAGCATCTCCAAATGCAAGACAAGAGGCAGGTGTGATGTTAATTGTTCTCAAGGAGACATAGCTTGATTGTAGCTCAGATCCTTCTTCCACTGTGGAAAATGTGTCACTACTTAAGACACGAGTTGCTGTACCTGAAGCTAAGCTGTAGTTTCTGATTATATCTCCTGAAAGAATCAGTGGTTTGTCCAAAGAGGATGGAAAGGCTTCATGAATGCATAGAAATCAGCTCCTTTTGTATTCCAAAGTCTGTAAGCTATTTTTTAAGGTCTAATTACTTATTTGTTACTCTTAAAAACTTACATTGGACTGGACTCAGACTTCGAAGTGGAAGCTCTCAGGTCAGCCTACATCTCTGGGCAATCTATCCCTGGAATTTTCTTTGGCTTCTTTCATTCTCTGAGCCAAAGGTTTAGGATGTTCTGGAGCGCCTTCCTTGTTTTTTTTTTTTTTTTTTTTTTTTTTTTAGTAGGTTGTTTCTTTAGAACAGTATGTTGGTGCTTTGTGTTGCAGGACACGTGGAGTAACAAGATGCTCAATCTTGGGTGCTTTGGTCCTGAGCTTCTTACCTTCTGTATTTAAAGGCTTTTTGACAACATATTGGCAGACATCATCTTCTTCAGAGATACAGAGAAGCTTCCAGATTCTGCTGGCTCTTTTAGGACCTGTCAAGGCACAGTAGTACCTGTCAGTCCAGGAAAATCCATCTCTCCTTTATTTAACAATAACCAAGTGGAGAACACTCAGTGTATTGGCATCCACAGTGTATCCATGAACAAACTTGTGCTTCCTCTCTTCAGTTCTCCTTGGTCTATAATAAGAATGCCCCTTACTCAACAGCAGGCATGCTTGGTCATGGGTCTAGGTGCTTTGTTTTATGGGAACACCTTGTTGTTCATTCCCACCAGTGATTCAAATCACTTAATCTTTCCTGTCCTCACCCAGAGCATCAGCAGCTACTTCTGCGGCCATGTGCTTCTCATAGAACTTGCAAATCCTGCATTCATCATCTAGTTCAATGAATTTCTGACAGCTGTTGCCTTGGAAGGAGATATTCAGTTTCATCTTGACACAGCCGACCACCTAGGAGGCACCATGAAAAAGAGAGTAGCAAGTTCTACAAAATAATTCCTAGTTATTTATACAATTCCACAGGCACACGGCATTGCTGAATATAAACACTTTAATTATGTCTCCTCTTTCCCCTTTGCCTAAGGAGATAATCATACCAATAATTTTTGGGGGGAATTCCCCTACATAGTAAACACATATTTTTGTTTACTTTACATCTCAACATGAGACACACACCTGCATATATTTAAAAGATGTCTCCTGTTTCAGTTCCAGCTGTGGAAAGGATGCTTTGTATGGAAGATCAATGCTGGCTGGCAAGTTCCAACAATTGGTTGGAGTCAAATGAGGGCAGGAAAGGGTACAGCAGTAATACAAGTGTCTGCCATGGCTTTATTGTTACATCTAACCAGACTATTCCCTAGGTAAAATAGTAGAATTTCTAGGTTTCCAGAGCCTCAATAAATTACATCCAGCCTAGATGTATAAACGGAGGTGGAGCCTTTCATCCTGCCTGCCCAGTCCCAAATAGACACATCACAGCTTCTGTTAATTACAAAATGCTTGGCCAATGGCTCAGGCTTATTACCAACTAGCTCTTACATTTAAATTAACCCATATCTATTAATCTCTGTATTACGACATGTTCTGTGGCTTTACTGGTCCCCTGGCATCTTGCTTCTTGGTGAGCTGGCTCATACGTCTCTGACTCTGCCCCTCTTCCTCTCAGTCCACAGTTTGGTTGTTTCGCCTAACCGTATGCTGCCTTGCCATAGGCCGAAACAGCTTTGTTATCAACCAATGAGAGCAACACATATTCATAGTGTACAGAAAGATCATCTGACAACATAGATATCTGATTCTTTTATATCCTTCCCTTGTTTTTTTTTTCCTTTCCTTCTTTCCTAATGTTACATCAAAGAGTGGCATCTACAGGTGGGAACATGACCTTGTCTTCTCACTTATGATTTTGATCAGCTGGGCTAGTCAAGGACCTGGCTAAGGGACCACCCCTGGGGAAAGTGGTTTCGGCTTAAAGTACACACTTTTCCTTCCCTGGACACTCTACCCTAGTGCATTTCCTAAAAGCTACTATGACGATTGGCTGGGTCTGCCCACAGAAAGGTATGACTTTTCCTTTTCCTTTTCCTCTGTCTTTTTCTTTTGGATGCTGACCATAGCCTTGGTGTGCTTTTAAATTCTCAGTGCATTAGGCATCCTTACTCTTTTTTTAAAGTTCCCTCTCCATCACGTGGCTGCCTATACTATGGGGCTGATCTCCATTCTGGCTTACCTCCTCCATTTCTTCTTCTCACACCTTTTGCTACTTCTGAGATTTCTCAGAAAATTATTTTATTAAAGAAACTGAACTATCCACAAGAGGAGAGCTCCATTTCCTCAGTATCTTATGTTGGCTCCTCCATGACTCACCCAAATTTCGAGTAACGTTCCTTTCCTGCCTTTTAATTCTATAACTGGCAGAGAAAATGAAGCTGTTCCTTCCCTTCCTCCCTCCACCTCTCTCTTTTAAAGGGAAATCTTCCTTGAGATAGGTAACCCCTGTATAGCCCACATTACTAGCTTTGAACTCCTGACTGATCCTTCTGCCTCAGTCTCCCTAATGATGGATATCTGCCAGATTCTTCACTCACATCTTAAGATTGTGGATTTTTAAACTTTTACATATTTCCTGGAGTTCAATTTGATTTTTTACAGTATGTATGCTTATTAAAATTATTTTTTGGTGTTTTTTTTTTTTCTGGAAGAAATCATCTTCACTGTTCTCAAACAAGTTCAACATTCCTTTTTAGAAAGAATGAGACATTTACATTGTAAGTTTCTTAAAGGTTAGCATCATGTTAGTAGACATCTAAGTGATGAGAAGAGTCTGACTGTGGTAAGGAGAGCTGGCTCGTTGTCTTAGAATTAATTAGAGTATAAAGATAACCATTCAGAATCCAAGTAACAGAGTAAAATATTGTAGTAATGAAAGACACTATGTAATTACCCCCAATGCACACACACACACACACACACACACACACACACACACACACACTCATACACACAGAATTTCAGAAGTGTTCTTTCTCCTATCATTTACTCCTATTATATTCCTAAATATGTGGCGACATATATTATGATGCACAATGATCATCTAAAATATTTATGGGCCTTAATAGTCTCAGAAGTTACATTAAGGAAGAATTAGATGCAGTTTTCATTAAAATGGGCTTTAAACCACATTAGTTTATCATATAATTGAATGATATTTACTCAGGATAGTATTTTGTGCTTGGTAGAGGCTTAGAAACAATTTGTTCAAGTTCCCAAGAATTTTTCTCATATGCTAAGGAATATAGTTGAGTAAATAGCATCCTCTGTTCTTACAATCTGTGTTCTAAACTATTTGCAAATTGATAAAAAGAAAATAGATAAAAAGCAGAACCTCGTATTGATTTCCGGCAAAAGTGATGTTGTGGGACATAGAATGATAACAAAAATGACATAATTCTCTAACATTTTCCTAACTGTACTTTTGTCACAGAGAATGTTGTAAAACCTTTCAATGATCTTTGTTTATAAAACACTAATGTTTAAAGCCATGGCAGAACAGATAGACGCTGTGCTATCTGAGATAAAAGGCCGGGGAAAGACACTGAGCTAGATGTGGGCCACTTTCCCCCAAGCTCAATAATAAAGTAACCCTCTTTCCCTTCCCTAAGAGAAGCCAGGGGTGTTGAAGAAAATCAGACTCCTGTGTATGGAAGAAAATGTCATGTGAGGTTCTTAAGCAGTGGGCCGCTAATAGCAATGGTCGTAGGCACTCTGGGAGTATTTGTTAAACCATAGTGGGATGGGGTTACCAGTACAGCTGTGGATCCTTTCTACGTCTTCCCTCAGCATATTATTTAACAAATATTTGTGGACACAGAAACAGCAGGAAGCAACTCTAACCCCAGAGCAGCTGAGCTAACTACAATCACCAAGTACAGCCACCCCTCCCGGGATTTGCCAGATTCAAGAGAGCAGCTGCTATGTTATTCTAATGCTGCGGCAAGAGCATGAGTTCAAGGGAAAAGCAAAGTTTTCTTCTTCTTTTTTTTCTCTTCAATTCCCCAGGGAGAACTCCAAGCTAGCATCTCCCAAAACTTCAAGAGGAAAGAGAAGTGAGCCTGTCAAATAGAATTAAAAATAGTGGATTTTTGATGTCCTTACTAATAAACACTTTTCTGATATTTGGAATATTTGTCATTTCCCATGCAAACATTTCACCTGAGCGCCGTGTCCTGTTTGGAACAAACTCTTTTTGCTGTTCTTCCTTAGTAACTGTAGTGAGAGCAAATTTTCATTTTTCTTTATACCTTCAAAATCTATAAATTCCAGGCTTGTAGATTGTGATCATGTGTCCCCGGGGATGGATATTTCCTATGTTTATATCATTATTATGCTGTACTTTCAGCTTTCCTAAGAGACCATATAAACATCATTAAGTCTCTTTGGTGGAACACTATCTTTAAAAATGTAGCATTTATTTGACTAGGCTCCCATGCCTCTTTGATCATGTTTTTTGTGTAAGCTCATTGCCATGTACAAGTGAACTTTGTCCTACAGAGGAATTGACATATAGTGTACAGTTGAAGCGGAATGATAGAGACATCTACATTCAGAAATGGATCTGGGATGCTCAGAAACCTGCAGAGACTTCTCCTAATTATTACTTTTTCTTTGTTTCTAATTTCTAAAACCAGTAAAGGTCATGTTAAATATGGATCTCTCCAGCCATGCCTTAAAGAATACAAATTCTGAAATAAATGCCAAAGGTCATACACAAGGTGTTTGAAGATTGCAGTAAAAAGCCCAGGCAAGATGTCTGTGAAGAAAACAGTGCTAGTGTGAAGATCATCGACATACACCGAGGAAGACATTCACAGGGATTTTCTTAGACCAGTCCTTCAAGATCCCATTTGTTGAACCATTTTCAGGCTAGTATCTTCTACATCTTTAGCCTGGAGAATGTTTCTTCCCCAACAAGCCAGTGTTAGGAAGGGCACAGTCCTAAGTATGAGTAAATCTAATGTACTCACTATTGGTTGTGTTACAGAGGAAGAGCAGTAACTTAATAAGACATATTTTATCCTGGTAGATAATAAGAAAATATAGTAAATAATAATTATAAGTTCCTATTTTGATCACAATGGATCTTTAGACTATAAAGTTTAACCATCTTTTAAGTTTGTAATTCCCATACAAATGTTTTGTGAACCAAAATACAAAATAATACAAGATTCTGCTGCAAGTCATGCTTTGGGAGTGGAAAATAAACTCCAGTTTTATCTAACAATGTTATAATTGTTTATCTGACTGATTTTTCTTAGAGTAACAGTAGCAGCAAAGTCAGGAAGCAGCCTTTGTCATAGGAATAACATAAAGCCACACTGTGAGACAGACCACACTGGAAAAATGGACCTTCAGAAAAAGGTCAAAGAGAATGAAGAGTGAACTCTCACTTTCTCCAATTCAAATGGCGTTTGAAGGGCAGGGTCCCTCAGTTCTGCTCTGTACCTGACTCATGAGTGTCCTGAATTACCTTAAACAATTTGATCATATTCTGGCAGCTTGAAATAAAACAGGATGAGAATGTGTCTATGTGGAAATTATCAGTGCTACCAATAAGAGCTTGATTTTCCTTTCAGTAGAGAGATGGCTACTAAATATTTCTTCACACAAAAATGGGAATGGCCTATTCTAAAACATTTAAGTGCTGTGTGAATTAAGAGATGTAATCTCTATGACATGCATAGGACATTGAATGGTAACATCTATTTTATTTGCCTAAAAGAGGAGATACTGTGTTTCTTCTTCTACACTGGACCTAAAATTATCTCTATTCAACCAAGGAATTGTACTACCAGGTGTATGAACACAATTATAAAAGTGTGGAAATGTGTTAGAAAAGAGTTGACTGTAAATGGACAGAATGAATGATATCCGTCGAGAGCATAAAGAACACACATGGAAATTTTGCAAGCCTTGACTTTCATTCCTCCCTTAGGAGTGAAGGAAAGTGGGAAAAACAAATACATCTGGAGAAGAAACTATTTGACTTTAGTGTTAGAATTAAACAGTCCCTAAAGCTGTGGATCTGTATCTGGATTTTATCTCACATAAAAATAAAAGATGTTTTGTAAACAAAATAAAGTACAAAGCTATTAAATTGTAAAAACAGAGCCCTGAAACAAATAGGGTAGTATTAACCCTTAGAAAAAGCCCTTTCTGATGACAGGACATAAGAATTAAGCAAACTATTTTGGATCTTAAAAGAAATGAAGAAAATAATAGAATAGGGTGTACTCTAAACAAATTGTACAAATCTTTAAATAACAACTAAAAAAATAAAATTTTATCTGTTTAATATCAAAACAACTGCTACATGAAATTGAAATGGAGAATGGAGAAATAATAAATGTATCTATCAAAATAAGGACTGTGAGAAGAGAACTCCTTGGTTTCATTGTAAGTATATTCTCAAGATCAAATTCATCTATTTGTTCAAATTCATCTAATAAAACATCTATGAGAAAAAAAATTGCTCAAAGTGCAGCCTGTACTTCAAATTAAGAAAGAACAGATCCATCGGAGGTACCTTGGAACAAAGTACATAAACTATTATTTGAGTTATACTTTATCCCTTGAATATTTTATTAGTCAATTACCATTTATTTCATACTTTGGTAAAACTCTCTTATTTTTTAACAGCATTAAATAATAGGGAACAGAGAAAGAATTTGGCAAATGAAGGAACATAAGGAAAATTGAAGCAAATAATTCCAAATGCTTTCACTTGGAGGTTACTGGTCTCCTATTTTAAGCATACATATCTGTTTTTACATGAAATGCACAGATCATTTTTTATGTAGGAATTTAAGTGTCTACAGTTTTAAAAGTTAACTGAGTTGACAGTTCAAACACACGAAGGTTCTTCTGACCAGGAAAGTTTTCTGAGTTTTCATAAGTGTTTGCCATGTACCTACAATTACAGTTCCACACAGATGGCCCTTACCAGTCACTAAGTCTCCTGCATTCTATATATTTGTCCTTCACTGCCTTCCACAAGCTCTGAGTAATAAACGGTGGAGTTTCAGATGTCTGGAATTTGCTCTTCTCAGAATGTGTGACTTGGTAGATACCTCACTCACTTAGAAGTGTACATTAAAGGCTCCTCCAAGTGTTTCACTGCTTTGGAGTTCACTTCCTTTTATCACTGAATAATATTCCATTTATAATGTGATACCACGGGTTGTTTTTTAATCCATTCACCTATTGAGAGGCCATCACTGCTGCTTCTGGATCTGGGAAATTATGAGCAAGGCTACTACACATACTCATGTCTAGATTTTTGTGAGGGCACACATTTTCAATTCATTGGAGGATAACCTGTGCACTGAGCTGTGGGCTCATCTGATAAGACTGGGTGAAACTTAGCAAGAAATCCATGGTTTTCTCAAGCAACTGCTCTGTTCACATCCTGACCCAATGACTGACAGTCCTGCCTTTCCTCTTCACCAACACTGAAGCTGTTCTTACAGGTGTCTGATGGTACTTCACTATTATCCAAATGAAAGACCTGTTAATGAACTCTGATGTGGAGTACATCTGTACTCTTACTTGTCAACTGTATTTCCTCTTTGAAACAATGTCAGTTCTTACTTTTTGTTCATTTTTGTTTATTTTTTCTTTCTTTTTTAATCATTAAGAAATTTTCTTTTTTCTTTTTTTTCCCTTTTATTTTATTTTACAATACCATTCAGTTCTACATATCAGCCACAGATTCCCTTGTTCTCCCCCCTCCTGCCTCCCTCTCCTTCCTCCCAGCCCACCCCCCATTCCCACCTCCTCCAGGGCAAAGCCTCCCCCGAGGACTGAGATTGACCTGGTAGACTCAGTCCAGGCAAGTCTGGTCCCCTCCTCCCAGACTGAGCCAAGCGTCCCTACATAAGCCCCAGGTTTCAAACAGCCAACTCATGTAATGATCACAGGACCTGGTACCACTGCCTAGATGCCTCCCAAACAGATCAAGCCAATCAACTGTCTCACCTATTCAGAGGGCCTGATCCAGTTGGGGGCCCCTCAGCCTTTGGTTCATAGTTCATGTGTTTCCATTCGTTTGGCTTTGTCTCTGTGCTTTATCCAACCTTGGTTTCAACAATTCTTGCTCATATAAACCCTCCTCTTTCTCGCTAATTAGACTCCCAGAGCTCCACCCGAGGCCTAGCCATGGATCTCTGCATCCAGATCCCTCCGTCATTGGATGGGGTTTCTGGCACAACTATTAGGGTGTTTGGCCATCCCATCACCAGAGTAGGTCAGTTCCGGCTGTCTCTTGACCATTGCCAGCAGTCTATTGTGGGGGTATCTTTGTGGATTTCTGTGGGCCTCTCTAGCACTCTGTTTCTTCCTTTTCTCATGTGGTCTTCATTTACCATGGTCTCCTATTCCTTGTTCTCCCTCTCTGTTCTTGAGCCAGCTGGGATCTCCCGCTCCCACAGGCTCTCTTTCCCTCGACCCTCGCCCTTCATTACTCCCACTCATATCCAGGTTGTTCATGTAGATCTCAGCCATTTCTCTGTCATTGGGTGATCCTCATGTCTTTCTTGGGGTCCTGTTTTCCAGGTAGCCTCCCTGGTGATGTGAGTAGCAGTCCAGTCATCCTTGTTCCACCTCTAGCATCCTCCTATGAGTGAGTACATACCATATTTGTCTTTCTGAGTCTGGGTTACCTCACTCAGGATGATTTTTTCTAGATCCATCCATTTGCCTGCAAACCTCATGATGTCATTGTTTTTCTCTGCTGAGTAGTATTCCATTGTGTATATGTGCCATAATTTATTTATCCATTCTTCAGTTGAAGGGCATCTAGGTTGTTTCCTGATTTGGGCTATATTGAACAAACAATGCTCATATGAACATAGCTGAGCAAGTACTCTTGTAGTATGATTGAGCATTTCTTGGGTATATGCCCAAGAGTGGTATAGCTGGATCTTGGGGGAGATTGATCCCAATTTTCTAAGAAAGCGCCATATTAAATTCTAATGTGGTTGTACAAGCTTGCATTCCTCCCAGCGGTGGAGGAGAGTTCCCCTAGTTCCACATCCTCTCCAGCATAAGGTGTCTTCAGTGTTTTTGATCTTAGCCATTCTGACAGGCATAAGGTGGTATCTCAGAGTTGTTTTGATTTGCATTTCCCTGATGATTAGGGATGTTGAGGATTCCTTAAATGTCTTTCAGCCATTTGAGTTTCAGGAAATTTTCTATTCACTTTACATACCAACCACAGATCGTCCCCTTCTCTCTTCCCACCTTCCAGCATTCCCCTCCATGCTGTGGATGATTGATTGATAAACAAAACACTGACTGGCCAGTAGCCAGGCAGGAAGTATAGGCAGGACAAAGAGGGAGGAGAATTCTGGGAAGTAGGAGGCTGAGGCAGAGAGACACTGCCAGCCACCACGATGAGAAGCAGGATGTAAAGTACAGGATGTAAGCCACAAGCCATGTAGCAAGATATAGATTAATAAAATGGGTTAATTTAAGATAGAAGAACTAGACAGCAAGAAGCCATTAAGCCAAAGAGTTTAAATAATACAAGTGTCTGTGTGTTTATTTTATAAATGGGCTGTGGGACTGCCAGGGCTTGGCAGGCCCTAGAGAGAAACTCTCCAACTACATCCCTGCAACTCACCCTCACCCCCACATTTCCCAGGTTAAGGTCTCCCATGGGGGTCAGCAGAGCCTGGCACACTCAGCTGAGGTGGGTCCAATCCCCTCCCCTCTGCACCAAGGCAGTACAAAGTGTCACACCCTAGGCACTGGGCTCCAAAAATCTCGCCCATGCATCAGAATCGGATCCAATCCCCTTGCCTGCCCCCCCCAGCCCCAAACAGTTCAAGCTAAACAACTGTCTCCCATATCCAGAGAGCCTAGTCCAGTCCTATGGGGGCTCCACAGCTATTTTTAAATTGCACTTACAGTTTCTAACTATTGACCTTCAAGTGTTCTTTGCACATCTTGGAGGCAAGTCAATTTCCAGATGTGTGTTTCACAACTACCTCCTGAAGGGTATCTGTCACAATTTTTTGTTTGTTTGTTTGCTTGTTTTTCAAGACAGGGTTTCTCTGTGTAACAGTCCTGGCTATTCTGGAACTCACTTTGTAGACCAGGCTGGTCTCTAATGCACAGAGATCTACCTGCCTCTGCTTCCTGAGTGCAGGGAACAATTTTTTAATTATTAACGAAGTCTGATTTTTCAATATTCTCATTCACAGACGTTGGTTCTCATACCAGAAGTCATTACTACACCCCAGATTTTCTCCTTCATAACATCTTGAAGTTCTGTGCCTTTGTATTTCACATTAAGGTCTGTGATCTATTTAATATTTTATTATATATTCTTAGCCCCAGTTTTACATTTATGTGTGTATCTGTGTGTCATTTTTGCCTCTCTCTTTTCTTCCTTCCTGTCCCACAATGGGAGTGTTTCTAGACTGTCTTCTTCATGAACTGTATTTTCTCTTTTGTCAAAGTTACATTGAACCTACTTGTGTGACTCTGTTTTGGGGCTGAATACTCTTAAGATTTATTTGTCGACTCTTTCACTAACAGTGACGGTCTTTATTAATACACTTTTCTGACAAGTCGTGTAATAAGGCAATGCCACCCTACATTGACTTTTGTGGGTTTCTGCCATTCCAAGTAAGAGCCAAATCAGTTTGTTGATATGAACAAAAGAAATGTTGAGATTTTGACTAGCACTCCGTTTGCAAATGTGGAATTTACAAATGTGGATCTGAATAATTTTAACAGTATTGAATATCTCTGTTAGTGAACATCTGGTGAATGGCCACACTGTGGAACAGGAAAAGCCCTGTCAAAGCAGGAGATAGCTAGTGCTTCCTCTAGCTGAAAAGGTCCAAACAGTTCTGGAAACTTTGGTGGTGGGCATGGTGGTTGTTTTGGTTGAGAAGGAAATTTCAGTGCTTGGTTGGCTTTGGTAGCAGATATGTGGATGGCTATGATGGATCTGGTAGTGATTAGTAAGTTTGGGAGGCCGTGGAAGTTATGATCATCTTGCCAATTACAACCATCAATCTTCAAATTTTGGACCAATGAAAGGAGAACACTTTGGAGGCAGAAGCTCTGGCCCTTATGGTGGTGGAGGCCAGTGCTGAGCTAAATCATGAAACCAAGGTGGCTGTGGTGGTTCCAGCAGCGGCAGCAGCAGCAGCAGCAGTTATGGCAGTGGCAGGAGGTTCTAATTAGTGCCAGGAAACAAAGCTCAGCAGGAGAGGAAAGCCAAAAGTGACAGGGAAACTATAAGTTGCAACAGACCTGTGAACTCAGCCAAGAACAGTGCTGGCAGGGCCTAGCTGCTACAAAGAGGACATGTTTTAGACAATACTCATGTGTATGGGCAAAGCACCCTCCACACTGTGTTTGTGACTAATCGTATTACAGGTTGTTTTAGTTTCTGTTCTATGGAAAATGGAAAGTATTCTAACAAAGGGTTTTTATGTAGACCTTTTCTCACCCATGCTGTTGATTGCTAGATGCAGTAGTCTTATCATGACACTTAATGAATGCGTCTTTTTTGTAAATAATTAAATAAGAGGAGTTATCATTATGTGTATGAGATAATAGGAAAATTATGAGAAATGATAAGAACAAGATTAGCACAATTGTAAACTATAGCACTGTTAAATTGTCACACAAGTACAAGAATACACAGATCACTTGAACACAGTAGAGAAAATCATACACATTTAAATATTTTTAAAGACTTACTTTTGTGTTTTGTATGTGTATCTGCCTGTGCACATACATTCCAGAAGTCAGGGACATTGGATGCCCCTGGACATGGAGTTATAGGCATTTGTAAGTCAATTGATATGGAGGCTGAAAACAGAACTCTAGTCCTCTGCAAAGACAGTAAATGCTCTTAAGTGCAAAGCCATCTTTCTAGCCTTAAATTGTAAATTTTTTTATTAATTCTTTGATAATTTAATTCAATGTGTGTTGCTGGCTCTACAGCTGGGGTCCCACTGTTTCTGATCATGGGGGCGAGGATGAAGACGCAGAACCAATGGCACAGACTCTGGGAGGTTTGCAAGCAATCTCTTTTATTAAACAAAGGACTGAGGTATTTATGTGTGTGCTGTTTGGCTGGCTTTGCTTCTATGGTTATTGTGGCGTTTCTGGACTTGGCCCTGGGTCTTACGTCAAGAGTTGTCATCTTGAGGGTCTGGTTTCAGGCTCCTCTGGGTCAGGGTGCTACTGTGCATATCACAGCTTTTTTTGTACTTGAGGCTTAACCTGTTCATCTGGCATGTGTGCCTTATCTGCCTCAAATGTGTTCACAGATACAGAAATTCAATGATTATGTTGATGGTCTGTCACACATCATCATATACCTTGATGATATTTTATATTGCAGAGCTATAACGGGTAATAGATTAACCATATCTTCTCACACTGAACTAGAAATACCAATTAAATTAGTTTTTCTCAACAAATATATTACTTACACATGTTCACAGATCATAGACATGTGTGTGAGTATATAGTATGCATGTTTTAATACATATGTGAACATAATGTGAATGCTTAAGGATAAAATATACAAACATAGTATATAATTATTGTACATAAATCATATATGTACATGCACATAACTTTCCAGAATTTATTATGATTTTCAAAAGGAAACAAACAAGGGTCCATGAATGAGACTGGTTATATATATATATATACTACATTGTCATCACAAACAATGACTTTCTCCTCTATTCAGTGAAACATAAGACTGTCAAGACACACTATATGAAGACAAGTAAGTTATAACGAGTTTTAATACAGTCCAGCTTGTGTTATGTGGAACTATATACAAGATCATGCATTAAAAAATGTGTTACATATGCCCCAGGAACTGCAGAAGGTGGTGCTGTCTAGAGGTGTAAGACAGCCAGCAGTAGATAAGAATGATTCTTTCTTTCATTATATTCATGTTTATATTATTCTTTGACCATGTAAAAGACATAAATTTAATTTTCAAGGTAAAAATACAACGTTTAAGCAGGAAAATACCACTGTGCATTCTGAATAAAGAAACATTCTAAGCTAGTGTTTCCTCATAACCAGTGACTCATCCCAATGGTTGATACCACTCTGCTTTTCAGCAGTATTAATCCATTCCATTATAAAACTGATCTTAAAAGTGATAATTAGAAACAGGTACATATACATATAATTTTGAGGGGAAACAAAGACCATAAAGTTAAATCATTAATCAAAGTCAAACAGTTGGTGATGGGTACATAAATGAAATTAATCCAAACCAAATATATATATATGCTAAGTTGATCATGTAGCAAGCCCATGGCATATGTGAGAAAGTCAGTAATGTTTGTTTGTTTGTTTGTTTGTTCTGCCTTTATTTCATGATTAGATTGATCCAGGGATCAATCTAGAAGGGGAAATCTATCAACACATCACAGCTCTATCCAATTTAGCACTTGTATTAACTACTTGCTTAAAAGCACAAAGGGTAAGGCAATTAATTGTACTAAAAGATGAAAACACTTATTCAGTGGCAAAGAGATATTGCATTGCTAAGATAAGCATGAGTTATGTTATCAATGAGAGTAGATACAAAAATTTGATATATCATAGATTGAGCTTGCAGCCACATGGCAAGACTCAAGGTCACTAAAGCAGAATTCAATCCTGTGTATATGCCTTTGGCAGAAAACCTGTGTGAAATGACAAAGGGGAATGCAAATAAATAATCTACAATGATTACTTTAGGTATTGGTAATCATGTGACTTTGGCAAAAGGAACATTTTTTCCCTTTAAAATATTTTATGTGACTCATACTGCAACACATAATGACATTAATTCAATTTCTTCTCTGTTGAACTATATGGCAAATGTAAATTGAATTTATATTATCAAAAGATTCAGAGCTAGAATTTTATTTAAAAACTCAGCAAAATTACATTTGAGAACATTGAAATAATTGTATAAGACATAAAATATTAAGAAATATCTTTACAGAAAAATAGGCATCAATTCTGTTATTCTAACTGCGGAAAACTAGCTCCATGTACTAAATTGTCCTCAAAAGAGAAAAAAATGTAAATAAATTCTTTTTCACTTAAATATTTTAATTTTTCAACAGTGCCTAACTTCTTGTACTTGACAGAAAGTGAAATTAATGACCTCACTATTCCTTTCTAAAAGACATTTGAAAATAATAAAAAATTGCAGGTTAATAATTTTGTGTAAGGAAGGTCAAATGCCAGAAACTTTCTATAGTACTTTCTAGAAACATCTACATATTATATCAAAACACAGTCAATAAAGGCAGCCCATAAATTTGCAAGGTGCCTAGGTTCAACAGACCTAAAATTGATGAAGCCATTGGGATCAATGTACCTTTCTCATGAATACAGTCTGTTAACTAATCAGGGCTTAAATGATCCTGCCTGCTGGAGTGGAAATGCCTCTCTGCTTTGGATGTGATATTTGGATCAAGCCTTTATTCATTAACATGCCAGACACATTAGAATAGCCTATCGATCCCACACTCAGTGAAACATATTCACAAATGCCTGCAACACATATTTATTAAAATCCTTTATTGTGACAAAGTCGGTGATCTCGAAGTATTTGAAAAATGGAAGAAAAAAAGATTTCCATATATGAAGCACTTAAACACCAAACAAGGAAAGTTTGCTTCCAAACTTCATGTATCTTCTTAAAACCACCAGCTTCTTTTTTTTCCCCTGGGGGGTAGGGGGGCTTGTGAATTTGATACAGTCGGCTATATAATATTAATTCTCTGAATAGTTCATGCTATGCATTTTACCATTCTTTCCCAACTTCTCCTCCTATCCCCTCCCAAATCCAGCCCTTCCTTCCAGCCCCTCCCAACTCCCTGTCTTTTTTTGTTCTCTAAATAATAATCAAATCCAATCTGTGCTGTATATATCAGAGATGTGGGATCAATCCACTGAACATTGGTGACCTCCTAGAGGCTACATTCTTAAAACAACTAACTGCCCCCCCCCTTTTTTTGGGAAGCCATTACCTTTAATTAGCTTCAGTTAGGGGGTGAAGGTTCATGTTTACCCCTACCCCATCCTCTATGCTAGAATGATGACTGGCTTGATCTTGTGTATGTCTGAAATAATCAACTGGAGGTGCTCTGACCTCAATGGACAGTAGTCCTGTCATGTCCAGAAAACACTGTTTTAGTCAGGCCCTCCCTGACATATGTCCCTTACAATCTCTCCACTCGCTCCTATGCCCGGATGACTCCCAAGTCTTGGTGGTGGGCACACAGACATTCCATTTGTGGCTAAGCATTCCACTGATACTTACTCAGGATGCTTTTTTTTTTTTCCAATTTTGAGCTTCTGAATTAACCACACTTTACAAAGAAACATTGCACTATTCTATGGGTAGAGAGATACACATTTATGAAAACGTTCCATACTATGTCCATTTAGCAAAATAGTAGTAGTAAGTTCAGCATTGGGACCTATGATTTCCCTTGGTCAGATGTACAGTACCATGCATAAGTTTTGACATCTGGAACTGACATTAAACCCAATCAGAAAACAGTTGATCAACCCCATAACATTTGTGACCCTATTGAACTCGTCAGCATAACTTGCCATGCTGTAACCAAAGTGATAGTTGGACAAGACTTCTAATTAAGTTTTTCCTCAGCAGCCTACAGAGTACCCACAAGGAAGCTTCCTACTCAGAATGGAACTGATGTCGCCATGTTCTGTGACTAATTGGTATGGTATCTTCAGCAAGACAGAGTCTTACCATGAAGTTGTGAAGTTATGTCTGGCAGCCAAGAGCTTTGAAACAGCATGTGGTTTTTTTTTGGGGGGGGGGGGGCAGTCTCTAGGACATGCCTGTTAAACAAATTAAAAGATAGTATTTCACACCTGTCCTGGGCTTTTGATGTGGCAACTTATGGACTCTGGGCAAAGAAGTATCTACATCAACTAAACTCTTTTATGTGAATAAGAAAAGTCTTAAAAGAATATCAGATTTATGAATATCCCTATTAAATTCCAAATAGACATACAAACACACATATAAATATGCATATTTTTATGTTTATATATGAGAACATGTAATACAAAGTTATTCTAAAATGTATTTTTCCCAAAATTAATAAATAAACTGACAATAAACTATCTTATCTTTAATTGTTCTAAGCTACATTTAAGGCATTTTTCCAAAATTAACTTTTATCATGAAATCTATTTTAAAATATACCAGAAATGTAAGGAAATTATAGTAAGGTTTCATGCTACCATTTATCGATGACTACATTTTCTGAATGATGTATTTATCCCCATGTTTTCTGTTTTTCAGAATGCATGTTAAAGCAGCCTCAGATATCATATGTATTTTTCAAAATATTTAATTAGCAGTGTTATATACACTTTCCTATAGATGGAATGTTCCTCCCGGTTTTTTTTTTTATATTCACAGAACATTAGGGTTGTGAATCATAGAGCTTATTTACTCCTCTCTCTACTGCCAAGCAAGTTAATTATTTGCTATTCAAATTCACTATGTACTCTTCATTAGACATAGCAATATATTCACTGTGATTTCTTTTGAATAAATTCCTGATGATGAATTTATAGTCAAAGGAAACACTAATTCCAACGTGTGTGTGTGTGTGTGTGTGTGTGTGTGTGTGTGTGTGCATGGATGTGGGTGTGTGCTTGTGCATATGCATGTCCCCTATTAAATTATATTTAAAATATAAAGTTTCATATTAATAGATTAAATGCTAAATGTTGACTGTTCATTAAAGAAAAATTCCGAAGGACAAATCAGATTTCATATCTCTTCTAGTTATACCTACTTGAGCTGGTTGCTCATAGAAATGTTTACATTCCTTTTATGATGTGTGTAATTCTATGGAAAATAATCAGACTGTTTAAATTGTCTTGGCCACTATTACCCACTTAGTTTTTCCAATAAACGTATTAGTTAAGCAATAGTATAAGGACTGTCTAATGTTGAAACTATGTTAATGAAATAGTAATGTTGATGTCCTGAGGCCATGTCCTATTGATCTTCTAATGCTAATGATCAGAGCAGAAACTGGCCTCTTACAAATGAAGACTTCAGACCTGATTTTTAGACAGGCTTTCACAAAGGAGAATTATGAATAGTGGAGCTGGAGTAAAGAGTTGAATTGGAATTGGTGATCAGATCATGATGAATCAATAGCTAATAAATACTCCAAGTGACTGGAGCCGAATGAAGCAGCAGAAAACACAATCAGTGTCTTGCATCAACTTAAAACATAAATAAAAACAAAGGAAATGAAGTAAACTAATGTGATTGGTGACAATTTTGGCTCCAACATTTTCCCAATATGTCAAGCCAAATAATTCTAAACAAAAATATCACTGTAGTTTTTAAATCCTCATTGCGTTTTATAGATATAGATTACAAAGATGCAGATATATGTAGCTGAAAGTTTTCCTGTGCTTGCCCAGCATCAAGGTCCCACAGCCACTTATAAAATTCCTGTGTGCTGCCTGGTCCTGTAAGCTCTCAGACCCAAGTAAACACACAGAGGCTTATATTAATTAAAACAGCTTGGCCACTAGCTCAGGGCTACCACTGACTAGCTTCTACACTTAAACTCAGCCCATTTCTGTTCATCTATAAATCGCCAAGTTTTCTGTGACTTTACCTGTGCACAGTTACATGCTGCTCCCTAAACAGCGGGCTGGCATCTCCTGACTCAGCCTTCCTCTCCCAGAATTCTCCTCTCTGTTTATCCCAACTATACTTCCTGCCTGGCTACTGGTCAATCAGCATTTTATTTATCCACCAATCAGAGCAACACTTTCACAGCATAAAGAGCAACATCACCCATCAGATATAGATGTAAAAAGTAATCAGTAAATAATATTCTCCCATAATTGTGCATGCTTGTCAAGAAAACAGATTTTTCACTTGAAAATGTAAGCTTGTTCTTTTGGTATTTATTAGTCATTGTTTGGTGACATGTTTCAGAACACTGACAGGATGAATAGTTTGTTCTGCTTTGTCCTTTGCTAAACATCTCTACAGATTTCTTACAGTACTACAAATACATTCCCTAAAAACTGACTTAAGACAAAACAAAATGTTGCTGAGACAGAATGTTCTTTGCAAATTTGGAGTGCGAGTCATAGGAACAGGTGGCTGATTCCGAGAGCCTTTCATTGGCGTGATGACGTGCAGCACTGAGGTGGGAAGTAAACAGGGCTGACAGGAGGAAGATGTCCATGTCCTAGACAGCCAAAGACATGGCCATACTAAATGTAGACAAAGCTCTCTTAGACAAGTGAATTTGAAGCCATCAATTGCTGTCCTTTTTTGGCCATAGGAGAACAGGAAATAGTCATTTACAAAGATTGGTGTAAACCTCAAAGTTTCAGTGTGGGGAACTGAAAGCCAGAGACTCATTCTTTCTCCATAACCTCTCTGAAAACAATATGACAGCAAGGGAAATCTACCATTGTAAGAGGAAAGAGCCAGGGGGTGGACATAACATGGAAAGGTTCTGATGAGGCCAGAAATTAAGGACTATTTCTCACATAAGCATAGCCTATGCCAATAACACATTAAAAGTACAATACAGATATGAATAAATCTCTAAGAAAACATTTTTGAAGGTGTTAAAATCTATTAATGGGATAATGTATGCTAATTATCTTGATCATGCCTATTGGTACCCAATATGGATTTCCATAAAAAGAAAGATGTATTAGAAACTTTTTATTTTATTCAACAAGGACAGCTATAACCTCAGACAGGGTTTTTAATTCTTCTGGGGAGTAATAAGAAATACTAGTTTGATCTGTGGCTATATCACTCTTTTGGTTCATATGGAATTAGTTCAAGCGTGTCAAGAAGGAGCAGTCAGTTATGGACTCTTAAATAACAAATGGAGTAGCAGAGCATAGGTTTGCTGAAATTTCTGTTATAACTGAACTATAGGCATCTATAGCACAATATAGCATAAAAATTTAGTTTAAAACCATTAGTATAGGAAGACCTAGTTTAACATTTATTAGACCTAGGGCAAGGTGAAATTTCTATTACACCTTACATGAACTAGTCCCATGGTTAGACAACTTACACTGACCACATTATACATGCAGCAAAAAGACAGATCTCTTTAAAATGTAAGTGTGATCAGTTAGTTTCCAGTGTTACATATTAGCTCAATTGAGATAGGATCTAAAAACAATTTGTGTATAAAAGTGTTACAGGGACAGAAAGAATTATGATCACCATCTTCATGACCATTACATCATCATTATTAACCTAACATTTACCAATTATTGGTCATTTTAGGTATGCTGGTTCTAAAAAAAAAATGTTCTGAAATCTATGATTGGTTCCTACATGTCAGATAGCAAGTCAGATTATTAGCATTTCATAAATATAGGCATAAAGCATAGGAGACAAAAGACTACTGAATAGCAAAAACAGTTGTCAGAATTTCATGTTTGTTTTTTATATATGTTCTGTTCCAACTCACAGGAGTAACCAACAAAAGCATGCTGCATGTGCTACTCAGATAAGGGTGCCATAATCAAATATCACAGGCTAAGGTGCATAAACAATAACATCTATTTTTTTTCTAGCTTGGTAATGTAAACAGGGGGAGAGACAGACAGAGACTTCAATATATGAAGATTTTGTTTACAATTTAATCCATCTCAAAATCCGTAATTATTCCTACACAAGTAGTAGGCGGCATTGTTGGAGAAACCACTGATCATGGAGCTTTGTAGGTTTTATAGTGAGTGAAGAAAACCCACTTTATGCCTAAGACTGACATCCCACTTACAAGGATGTGCCCTGCAAGCAACATCCTGAGAAGCCCTGAGATGCGGGTGGGTAGCCAAGGCTTTGTGTCCTTGGGAGAACCAGTATGAACAAGTACAATGATCAAAGCACAAGGCAAGTTACTCCTCCCCAGACTAAATTGGAGATGAAGATCAGTTCCTATGTTCTTATACACCTAGGATTATCTGTAGAGACCTGGCTTCACATGAAACCACCTGGGAAAGAACCATGCCTTCATTGTTTTATGGAAGAAGGAGAATGCATGGCATCGCCAAATAGCTAATACTCCCTGGTGCCTGGGTGTTAAGAGTGATTCAGCAGAAAAGGATGATTCAGACAGAACAAGGAAAAGCAGAAGAAAGAAATAAATGCTACCTGTCAATTTGCTATTAAACAAGACGAATTTTCTCCAGAGTGAAACTGTTGAAAGAGAAGAGGGAAGATATGCAACACACAGTGGCAATTTATTTCTTTGTTAGATGGTTGCTTTCCTTGGGTGTTTTATGTGAGACCTAACACTCTGTTCTCAGAAGCTCAAGTGGTCATTCCAATCAAAGCCTTACATGGTTTGGAAAGTAAAATCAGAGTCAAGCCTAGAAAACACAGTGCTGACAGAAAGAACCAATTTCTTTCTGAATATTGCAGGTTTATTTTTAACAACACAATTCAAAGTAGTAAGCTGTATTGTAGTAATGAGAAAACATTTCACAACCTAACTCAGTTATGTTTAAACATTTAAAGGTGTTTCATATAGTGAGAGTTTATTGGTGTATCTTTAACAAAAGTAAAAAGTTATTTATTTTCTATAATTATTTATAGATTAATAGTCGTGTAGATAAGAACAGACTGTTGAAATGAACTACTAAGGATGATGAGAAGGGTGAATGAAGTCTTGTTTCTGATCTTTCAGGAGTACGCTCCATTTTGATTTCAACAGTTAAATAACATCTGCATAAGTAACACATTAAAAGCAGTTATGTTAAATGTGAATGCTATAAGCCTACTAATAAACGAAGGGTTTCCACAATAGCATTTTTTTTTTTAGGAATGCCAGACATAGAAGATACTTTCTGAAGAAACACATAGGATGCATTATTATAAACAGAGGTTGAAAACTAAACCACCACCCTTTCCACAAAACATGTGCCCAGAAAATCAAACTGAAAATTTCCTAACTCATTTGCTAAGGCAAAGATTGTTACCCTTGTGGCCAAATAAGAAGAAAACAAATGAAATTACATCTGTATCGATAGGGAAGCTGTCCACCCGGTTTCTAGAAAATTAAATCTAGCAGAATATAAAAATAAATATACATCACTAGTAAGATTTATTCAAGCAATGTAAAGTTAATTCATCATTTACAAAGTGTAATTTACTCAGGAGGGAAACAAGCAGGATTACGACAGGTGATGGAAACGATTAAACCATGTTGGAATGTGACATGCCCTCAGCAGGCTCATCTGTTTGAACACTTCGTCCCCAGATGGTGGTGCTGTTTGGGATAACTGTAGAAGTGTTGAGAGGGGGAGGCTCAGTGGAGGAAGTGAGGCACCAGGGGAGGGGCCTTCAGATTGTATAGCCCGGAGGGATTCCCTAGTCACACACTCTGCTTCAAGAATGTGGGTGCAGTGTAACTAGACGCCTTCTGCTCATCCTCCCATCTATCCTATCCAAAAGTGTAGCTGGAGAGCTTCTCTCGGGGTCCCGCTGAGCTCTGGCAGTCCAACAGCCCACTTATAAAATAAACACACAGATGCTTATTTTATTTACAAACTGTAAGGCCGTGGCAGGCTTCTTGCTAACTGTTCTTATATCTTAAATCAACCCATATTTATAAATCTATACCTTGCCACGTGGCTCGTGGCTTGCCGGCATCTTCACATGCTGCTTGTCATAGCGGTGGCTGGCAGTGTCTCCCTCACTCAGCCTTCCACTTCCCAGAATTCTCCTCTCCTTGTCCTGCCTACTTCCTGCCTGGCCACTGGCCAATCAGTGTTTTATTTATACAGAACAATATCCACAGCACAAAAGTATACCAACACAGGCTCATCTCTCCTTAAGTTGCCTTAAATAAGTATTTAGTTAAAGTCCTAAGAGAAGCGACTAAAATACACACATATATGGAGATGTTACAGAGAAACCACTCCTTAGTAAAAGAAGTAAAACAAACAAAATGTTCACAGAAGGCCAACAAAGTGAGGCTTTACTGTATCTAGAAGGATGTAATACTCAGCACAGTATGGCACCAGCAAATGAATAAACACATAACTGAATGGGGAAGAGTAGAAATGTCAGAAAACCATGCTCAGATGATTCACAACAAAACTCCAAAGCCATCTGCATTATATTACTTCTGAAATGGTGCTGATCCACTGCACATGGACAGAAAAGGAAAGAGAAACATCACAAAATTTTAAATCAGGAAAGAACAAACACAAAGAAGGAAATAAAGCAAAATGTGGTTTCTTAGCATATAAAAATATAAAAAAATGAACACAAAAGTGCAAAAGTGAATAAATGAAGTCGCTAAACTATGAAACTGTGAAAATCATGGAAGAAAACAGAAAATCAGGCTTTGTTGTTAGCCTCCTTGATGATTATCTTTTGCTCTGTAGAGATTTGTTAGCTTCCTTTAATCTCTTTAGTCTCTTACTGTGTTGCTTTTGGTCTGAGACTCTTCCTCAAAAACTTCTAACCATATCAATATCTTGAAACATTTCCCCTGTATTTTCTTCTAGTAGTTTTATATATTTAGGTCTTTCATTTATTTTCAATTACTCAGTGGATATGGTGAAATATTAAACTTCATCAAAGCAAGCCTGAACAACAGAAACAAAAGTTCTTGGAGGCATTGCAATACTGGGATTTAGAACCCACTATCAACATGTACCAGCCTGGGGAGCACACAAAGTTATAATAACTGACAGAGATTGATGGAAGAAGACAGCAACCTCGATATCAAGACATGTACTTATGAACAAATAGTTTTCAACAAAGACATAAAGAACATACAATGGAGAAAGGAAAGGGACTTCCAAAAGTATCCCTGGGAACAAAGAATAGATAGATAGATAGATAGATAGATAGATAGATAGATAGATAGATAGATAGATAGACAGATGGACAAACAGATAGATAGAAAGATAGGTAGATGATAGAAAGAAGATAGATGATAGATAGATAGATGATAGATAGATAGATGATAGATAGATAGATAGATAGATAGATAGATAGATAGATAGATAGATAGACAGACAGATAGATATAGATAATAGATGATAGATAGATAGATAGATAGATAGATAGATAGATAGATAGATAGATAGATAGATAGATAGATAGATGATAGATAGATAGAAAAGATAACTAAATTTTACTACCATGCATGCATATATACATGAATATACACACATGTACATAAATGCTCACATCTATGATGGAGCTTCATCAAATTTATAATGAAAGTACAAGAAGGAAACTAAGGCTCAGAAAATCATGCACATATGTTTGTTATCTTTATGTAAGAACGGTGAGAGAAGTTGGTGTAAGTGAAGTTAGATGACAATACAGAAACTCCATGGAAGAAACTGGGCAGATTTGAAAGATTCATTTGTCTAATAATGGTAGTGGCACTGTTTCGAGTGGCAGGATGACATTGTTGAAATAAATAAAAATGTACTATGGGAAGAAAGGTAAAAGATTGAGTGCAAACTGTAGTGTAAAGAAAGAAAGTGATTAGGAAAGAGGCTCACAGAGTCTGGCACAGTCCCACAGTGGTGAGGACCTGGGCTAAGGCACGGGAAGAGGGAATGAAAATGAAAACCAATGCGCCTGGAGTGCCTGCCTTCCATGGTGTCCCTGTTGAGTTCTTTGCATGTGTCTTTTCTTGATACAATACTCATCTGATGATACCTTGGATTGCAGAAGTATTATGTGGTTTTTTGAAAGACACACATCTGCTAGCTCTTGGTAGACTGCCTGTGCCTCAGTGGATGGTCCACAAACCCATGGGCATTTATTAAATTCAGGATGTTGTTATTATTATTATTATTATTATTATTATTATTATTATAAATAATTAAAATTGCCATAATAATAATACATGAAATTGGTAAGGAGATGGATTCTAGGGTCCTGGGTAGAGTTGGAGGTAGGTAGGTGAAGAATAGAAATGACCAAAAGACATGCTCCACATGTATGAATTTTCAAAGAATAAACAAAAATACTATTTTTAAAAGACATAAATCTAGGCCACTGAGATGGCTAGGCAGGTAAGAGTGCTTGCTGCCAAGCCTCACAACTGTAATTTGATCCTGTAGATGTAATTCTAAATGGTCTTATTCTAACAATTCGTGCTACATGATCCCTTGGACCTGCCTGGAAGAAGAAGAAAACCAACTCCTACAAGCTGTTTTACTTCCTTGAGTGCACTTTATCATACACTCCACCCTACACATACACACACACACACACACACACACACACACACACACACACACACACACACAAACACACACACACACACACACAAATAAATAAATGTAACAAAGTAAATAAATAAATAAATAAATAAATAAATAAATAAATAAATAAATAAATAAATAAATAAATAAAAGGCATATGCCCCGGACGTAGACAAGAAGAGATTAGAACTAAAGTTTGTCTATAAAGTTACTTCTCTCCCAAAGCTAACAAAGACATACAAATAGGAAGTCAGAAAGACTGTCAGAACTTTTCCATTGATAAACTCTAAATACAGAAAAAGTCAGAGAACTATCCAAAGGGACAAAGAAGAAAAAAAAAATGGGCCAAATGATTGTAAGCTTTTAAAGTACAGGTTTAAGAAAGTTCTGTTGTTATTGCTGTTTGTTTTTAAATTAGGGGACATTCGGAGGAGGGCTTATCCTTGGGAGAAAGAAAATTAGTAGCTGACTTTGAGACTGAAATGCAAATTAATACACATTAGTCCGCTGAAAAGACCTGTTGGGTAAGTGTATACAGTTGAAGCCAGGAGGCCAGAGTTTGATGAAAATTTCTGTACCTGGTATGAGTCATGTGAATGTTTCCATGGAAGAGAGAAGTAATTATTCATTCCCCTTATCTTTGTGATCCCAGTACCTACTGTATTGTGTTAGATATTCAATGTATTTTTTTAATTTTTTTATTTTATAATTTAATTTAATTTTATATATCAGCCATGGATTCCTCTGTCCTCCCTCCTCCAACATATTGCTATTTTTCAAAATAATTTGAGTCTATAAATATTTGTCCATACGGATATATGCTTTGTGAATGCTACCTAAGTAGATACATTCAGCTGAAATCCCTCATTTCTTCAAGAATACAAACTAGAAAGGTCCTTACATGTTCTTGCTAAAATAAATAAATGATTAAATATATAAATAAATACATGTAACTGAATCAATAAACAAGGGTAGACTTACAGCAAAGAGCTGCTACTTTCTGACCCCAATGCAATCCAAATATAGGAAGATAAGACCTTTTCCAATCAGAAGACATTTATTTCAAAAATTGCATGTAAGTTGCATTTTTCTTGTCTATTCTCAAAACTATTAAGCAATTCTTTACACCTCTTGAAAAAAAACTATTAATAAAGAAATTAAAGAATTTTTAATGTCCTGTATTAACACTGAATGCTTTCCTCAAATTACACCTCAGAACAAGTGTTAATTATATTGCATAATGTTTCTTACTGTTTTCGTCTTAATAATATTGAACAGTGTAAAACCTTCTTCTATGTTTTCAGCTTTCTTCTTTGATCGTATTCCATTACATAGAAAGAAAACATCTGTTTCTGTTGGTGCTAAATTTATATCATGGCAGCATTTGGATACTAAAAGAATCTAGGTCACTTTGGGAAGATTAATAACGCCCAAGGGGAAAGTAGGTAAATTCCCATCATGTCACATTTCTAAAGAGTTTTCAGGAATATCAGGAAGCCAATCTTCCTTCCTCTACTTTGTGTCCCACATCCCCACAGGAGAGCCAATTAGCCAAAGAGTCACCTGGAAACTTCCCAACATTTCTCTAAGTGACTGTTCCTGGTTGTGGTAATGTGCTATGAGGTTAGGCTAACTGAGGGTCTCATGTTCTGGGAATGCCTAAGACAACACTGAAACAACATTTGTGTCTCTTTAATTGGGTCTTTCTCTTTGTAAGAAATACTATCTTTATGTAAACAAAATTTGTCATCCACCCTCCCCACATACTAGGCCCCCTCCAAAAAAGAAAATATGCCAACATTGTCATATCCTAAAAGTTTCCCAAGGAAAGAAATTATTATAGACTCCTGCTTCAGAATATAACCTACAGTTTTGTGTTTGGAAACTTGCTTGTGGTTTTGATCTAGACTACAAATTTTTCCTTCCTATTTAAATTGACCTTCTCAAGCTGACATTCTACAATGATCTATTACATTACGTAGAAATATTTCTACTGACCTTAACGTGATGAAAAATAAACATGGTGATGTTTTTCTTCTGGCTTAAATATTATGTATCTGTCAAATATGTTACATTATTGGCAGATCTCCCCTTTGCATGCCACTGAGCCACATCAAATTAGATTTCATCTTTTTAGACTTGCATATGAAAAGATTAAATCACATCTTTAATGAACCCAAGAGTGAACTGGCCAAAGAAACCTTATTTTGATTTGCTTTGTGGTTTTGTTTGTGGTATTGGGAAGTTGTAAGGATCTGTTTATTTGGTTAGTTGCTAGGTTTTAGTTCATGTTTTCTTGAGATGAACTCAAGCTGGACTTGAACTCACAATCCTCCTAATTCTGCTTCCCATAATGCCAGAACTATGGCACAAACCAGCATATCTGGCTTTGTGTTTTTTGTTTTGTCCTGTGAGATTTTTGTTTTTGTATTAAGATCAGTAAGTTTAAAGCACATAAAATGTCAAGTTTTTGTTTGTTTGTTTTTTAACTGAGGTTTTTCATTAGGGACTTTCTGCTTTTGCTTTATTCGTTGTTTTATGTGCTTATCATACATTAAAATTTTTGATTATATCTAGAATTATTCATGAGTGCAGATCTTTGTTATAAATGATTTTCAGTGAGGCATCTCAAATGTATTCTAAAGTCTGGTAAGGCACATGGGTTGATTATTGGCTACTGCTGCACATGGAGAGTTGAATCTCAATTCTGTCAACAGACAAGTGAGAAACATTGAATCGTGTTAGCTATGGATGCAAAATAAAGTCACAATAATGAGCCAGTTCTTACCTCCCCCTACCACCACCACCACAACTGGGAAAAAAAGAAGAAAGTGTGGTGATCTTGGAAAACACAGAGAAAAGAACTGCAACTATTCCCAGATTCAGATTCTCACTTGGAGCTCTGTTGTAAAACAAAAGACAAACAGGAAAACCGAAATACGAAAAAGATAGGAATGGGCTAAGAGAAGATGGAGAAGATGAAGAAAATGATAAAGAAAGGGAAATAGAGACAGAATGCTACCAATGTACTCACCTACATAGCTATCATCCTAATACACTTTAAATGTTTTAAAGCTCATTATTGCTGTTCTTCAATATTCAGTTTTCCTCTATGTATGCAGCCAGCTTGTGTTCAACCGTAAGACCTCTCTTACTTAAAGTCTTCTGAAAGTGCTCTTCTACCATTTCCAACCCACCTCAGTTCATCCTCTCACAATCCATCTCTGTCTGCTTCTAAGTTGAACTCATTCAACAATATCAAATTCTTCCTATCTCAAACCTCTTTGTAGTCTACTACCGTACTTTATTTTAGCACCATTAGTCAAATTTAACTAGTTGAACAGTGTAGAATCAGAAGGGCTGGTAAACACCCAACATTTTATTAGATATCAGTCATTCTGTGCCACATCTTGCTCTCCAGTCTCTTAACATGGTAGATACAGTCTTATGTTTTCCTAGATAGTTTGATACTTAAAGTTTCTGTTTACTCCAATTCAATTAGAACAATCTGTATATTGCTTGGCAGCCATCTTCAACGTTATCTCCAGGGCTAACCAGATATCCATCCCAGGAAATTTGAATGGAATGCATGCATGGACTCTTTCATGGTGCCCTTCTTTATGTGAGTTCTCTTTTATTATCTAAATCCAGTTAGATGGATGAGAAGAAAGGTCACACCTCTCTCTTTATTTAACACAGGAATGTGATCAGACTGGTTCTTCCTGCTTCTCTGCTAGTAGACTTGATGACCTTCTTCTCTCAGAGGACTTGGCATGTGAGACTGCCCCAGCTAACTTGATTTCTCCTGTCCTTTTCTGTGACTCTGTACTGAGTCATGTTAGTAGATTACTGAGAATCTCCTCAAAAATTTTCCACAAAGAAATAAATGTGTCCCCGTCATACCAACTGATCATGCCAAAGTGGAGAACGGCTCTCTCTTCCCTTTCTTTTCTATCCCACAGGTTTCCCTTGGTTTCATTCAAATCTCTGCAGAGGCTCATCATCATGTGTTCATCTACTCTGTTGCAAAACTGAGAGGGTCTGAAATCTCAGTCTCACCATTGGACACGAACACAAAACTTTATAGAACACGTCCTTTTGTTTCTTTACTGGCTACCATGTAAAAAGTTGAGTACTTCCGTATTTCAGACTACCATCCCTGACTCCAACTCAGTAGGCCAAGATTCTGGGGACCTCTTTGGATCAGTGAAATATTCGTTAGTTTTCAGGTTTACTTAGATGGGGACAAGATGATCAAGGAGTGGAAAATGAAAAAAAAATAATTGTTTAAAGGACACAATTAATTCCTACAAGAATATCTTCCTGCATTATAAAGTATAATATTCTTTGCCTTCTGCATCTCCACATTTGAATATTATTGTTAATACCCACAGAAAGGAAATTTTTCACTCATCGTATGTAACAAATATTTGTCCTGTGTATCAGTGAAGGAATGATCATTCATGCTTTTCCATTTGAATCCTAAGAAATTACATTAGCAGAGTGGAATATCCTACAGAGAATAAGATAGCTTGCAATATTTCTAAAAAGACCAGGGAACTAGATGGCACATATCAGGAAGAAAGTAGGTATTAAATAAACACAGATGCTTTCCTGGAACTGTTCTGATAGAAAGCCCCCTGCCAAATCTTCTGCTATTCATTGCACAAATATATCCACCTTTCCAGATTCCAAAGCAAAACAGCTCTAGTATTACCTCATGGCCCTGATTACCACATTTCAACTATTCAAAAATACCAATAAAATGTGCTCACATATCCAAAGAGAATATTCACGTTTTCACCTGATGCTACAAACATTACCTTGTGATTTTTTTTGTCTATTCACAGTACAGTCCCAATTTTGGATTGGTATACTTAATCCTGTATATTAAATTATATTTAATTTTCTATTATTCACATAAGCCATATTAAATTATAAAGTGGTTTTTAAAATGTGGCTACACATAGCTATACACATAAGGGGGAAGGAGGCAACTGTGACTGTGTCCACAAGGCTGTGGCTGATAGTTACATCTCATCTCATTTCTTCTACTAGATCTACCCCATATGTATTTGCTCCCTGGCAACTGGCTCTTTAGTTTCTAAGGAAATGGGGGAAATGTACAATTTTATGGCAAGCCATCACTATAAAACACAATTGAAGCCAGGCAGTGGTGGCACACGCCTTTAATCCCAGCATTTGGGAGGCAGAGGCAGATGGATCTCTGTGAGTTCGAGGCCAGCCTGGTCTGCAGAGTGAGTTCCAGGAAAGGCACCAAAACTACACAGAGAAACCCTGTCTCGAAAAACAAAAACAAACAAACAAACAAACAAACAAAAAAAACACAACTGGACCCAATACAGAAATCAACAGATTATGGGGAACATAACCCCAAGGGAGACATCTAAATCACAGCTCCTGCATTTATGGCTCAGGGAACAGTGTAGAAGAGGGGGCAGAAAGACTCTAAGAGTCAAAACACCAGGAAGCCTGATGTGAAACAGTCTCTCCTAGAAATGGTTGCACAAACAAGACCAGGACAATGGAAAGGGGAAAAAAATCATGGAATCCCACTCTTAGACAAAGAATGATAGGCAACTGGTGACTTCTGGGAGGAGATTAGTCTCCCCTGGGGATGAAACTGCCCTACTGGTTATCCAATACCAGGAGCTCTTAAACCATATACACACAAACGATGATAACAGACTCGGTTGTATATATATATATATATATATATATATATATAGACTGACCCATCCCCCCGAGTCTCTTTCTAAATCTTTATAATACCAATTGAGTTAAGTCACAGAAATAAAAAAACCCAGAAAGCACGTGTTCACTCCTGCATGCCCACCCCCCAACTCGCCAAGTCTCCTAACCCTATCACTCTTAGATTCATGTCATCTGGCTCTGATAATATAAATATTGTGCTTGTTAAGAACTTATTCTGTACCAAAACTTCTAATTTGTATCCAACCTGATTTGCCATTTAGTCTTAAACAAACATTTTATTTCCCACAAGGTAAGTGCCTACTTGGTGATAGAATGCATGTTTGTTTTTAATGATTATAAAATAGATCTCATGAAAAATAAAATATCTTCTTACTTCTTTGGTAAATAAAGTTCTTTAGTAAGAAACTATGATTTGTTTTGTTTCTTTTGCTTTTCACCACAGAGAATAAGAAAATCTCTATTTACAAATAATATTCCTGACAAAAATTGGAGGAAAAGAAAAATCCGTATCTAGAATAAGAGTCATTTCCAATAAGGATAGGTCATTGTCTTTTTGAAATGAAAGGTTCCTAAATAACTTCCATTTTCCCAAGTTCCCAACTGCCCCATTCAGCTCTGGATGCTCATAGGGAGGTTCTTGTATGTCCCTGCTCAGCCGGTGAGGACCTCAAGAGTGCCTATCAAGAATATTCTTGAGGAGGGAAGTTCTGTGCCCATAAATCTTTCTTGATACTTTACCCTGTTCATCATGGGGCTTTGCATACAATCAGATAAAATAAGAACTCAGAGAAATGCAGAGAAAGATTGCCTGCCACAAAAAAAAAAAAAAGGAATCTTTCAGAGGATTAGAGAGAGAGGTTCCTCTGCAGACAGAACCATCTGCTGATCATTCACATGGGACACCAATATTTCAAATGTGAGGCCCATTTACATAATTTTCTCTCAAATCTTGTCATTAATCTTCCAGACTTATCCTTCCAAATCCCTGATCATCTGGCCCAAAACTTGCTATAGCTCATAAATTTAAATGAAGACACACCCTGCTCATCACTTCTTCCAATCAAAGTAAAAAACTCAGCTTTACACCTAGGAGTTTTGCCTTCTGGGTGGGGAGGATGCTTTCCTGTGCTGTCATTTGAGGACAACTCAACAGTTTTCCTGAATGTTCCATTCCAGGGTATTGCTAGGTCTTCATCTAGATGTATCCAAAGGTAAGATTCAAATGCCCAGGGATTAAATTGCAGACAGACTGATCATCTACTTGTTGGCCTTCCACATATTTTCCATTGATCTTTTTCTTGTGTAAACCACTTCCAGGGCCATGAAAAACTGTATCTTTTTGTAGATTAAATAACAGGCCTCAATGGAGGCTCACGTTGTACAACTCTCTGGTGTCCAAGAATGAACTTAGAATATATAGTAGGTAAAAACTGTTGATTCAAAACGATGCAGTATTTACTAAAGAAAATTGCTTTTCTTTCAAATACACAATTCTTTATTTGGTCTTGCTATAGGCTCCTTCTAAGCACCCCAATTAGTCAATCACACACCCCCAGCTTTATCAGTCTGCAAGAACCCAGGGTTAAAATTGTTACTTCAGCAGCCTGAATACACTGAAGAATCAATTTTAATTCAGTGGCCCAATTAAAAGCTGGTAGCCTATTTATCCAATAAACAGGTTGATATTATATATCTCAAATATTATATATGTATGTATATTCAAAATTCAAATCACTTTTCTATTACTAGATAAAGCTTCATGCAACATGTTTTTACTTTGAAAATAACATCCCAGTATGATCCAGACTAGTGCATTCTTGGAAGATCTTCCACTGAGAGTTCTGAATTTCCAGTCAGTCTCCTATCCTCCAGGATATGTACATCTTATCAAAGCATCCAAATAGCTGCTATTTCTTCTTTCCTGGATCCTTTTCACACATGTCATCAATGAAAAGGCCTGTTGAGATACTCCAGGAGAGGTCAAAATGATGAGCTTCACTTTGAATGAAATTATGGCCTCGGGGTAGAGAAATGACACAGATCTCAAGTTAGGCATTGAAAGTATAGTATTTGCCTAGCCAAATGAAATAAATCCATCTAGTCTTCTCAACTTACTGAAATAAGAAGTTGTCTAAATCAATAACTATATATCAAGCACCACAGCACCACAGTGGTGCCTACTTGTTTCTTTACCACATATAATATTAAAAGCATTCAATGTAAAATAATACTGTTCTCTAAGACACTATCTTCTACCTAAGCAAGCAGATGGCTTGAATTGAGAGGGATAGGTCAAAATTCCTACTTCTCTTTAAGGTACTCTTAACTTTATTAGCTTAAAATTGTTAGGTTTCCCTGACTAATTGAAGAATAGTTCAAGAGTATAGTATCAAAATAATTAGCAATGACTCAGCCTCCATTATTTAAAAATGGACAAGCAATCAAATTAGAATCATTTGCCACTACACAGTTATTTTGATGTACAGTCACAGATCCTTTTGAGGAAGGTTAAGAAGAAATCTTATGTTTTATATTTGTGATCTTTCAAACATCTTTTCCCCATGGACTGAGCTATGCATTTCTTAAAAATGTTGACTATCTAAACTTACTTGTGTCTGCCAAGTGAATGGGAAATAAAATCAGAAATTTTTCAGATCAGTTCAGGCCTCAGTCTTCCAGTTTATTTCCTTTATGGAAATCAAGAAGTCACTTAATGGGAAGTTTATCATTTATTTTGGTATCAAAGTCCCCACAGTAATTTGGACATCAGCAAAGACTTATATGGACCAGCATTTCGTGGTCACCATTTTTTCTCTGCTGCCCATTATTATATCCAGGAATTTTGTCAGATATTGGAACACTGAGATTTAGTTTCTGACTATGAAATTAATTTCTTACTTCAGTACCAACCTCTCATCATCCCATACTCCACAGAACACCTTACCTTGGTGCTAATTGTGCTAGAAGTTGTATACTTGGGGACATCCTGAAGGCCATATTAGAAGGTAAATAGATTGGATATAATAAGTGTCACATAACATTCCTGTTGCTCTTTGTCATTGTATTTTTAGCTCAACATTCTTCTGTAAGGTTTTGTTACCCATTATCCATTCAGGACAAGATTCCTATGAGAAATGTCCATTGACCAATAAAAGAAATAGAAACACTATCTACTATTTTTGCTAACACGTTGAGAATCTTTGGCAGGTTCCCCATGTAAATAAAGACATTAGTAATTATAGTTCTTCTTTATCTAAAAATTAATTTAAGGTCATATTAAAAAGATATTGCCCAATCCTTCCTATTCCACATTCTAACTTTTACAAGGTTATAAATGTATGCAACCAACCTTTATAATACTATAATACTTTAAATTCTGCAACTTATTTAGGGACTATCCATATTGCAGTTTGTGAACATAAGATAATTCTTTTGGGAGATTGTGCATGGTAGATGTGTATATGAATATGTGTGTATACATGTGCACACATGCATACATGCATGTTTGTGTATGTTCATGAGTGTATAGGCGAGAATTCTATATCATATACCTTCGTTAATCATTCTTTGTCTTATTTTTTGAGTCAGAGTCTCTCATTGAATCTGGAGAGTTTGGATTCAGATAGAATGATGTACAGTGAGCTCCAGAAACCCTCTTGTTTTGCCTCCTCAGCCCTAGAGTAAGAGGTATGTGCCCTGTGTCCAGGTTTTTATGTGGGTGTTGGTGATCTAAAATCAGATCCCATGTAGCAAGCATTTTACTGAATGGACCAGTTCTCCCCTACCCTTTTTGTAAATGTGTTTGAGTCAAACTTGAGAAACTATGTGATAGCTATTCTTACAACCAAACTCTTTAAAATGTAACCATGCAACATTCTCCCATAAAATCTCTATTATAGTTAGAAACAGCAAATCCAAGTCATAATTATATTCTCCCTGATCTTCCAAGTATCTGTCACCATATCCATTCAGTCTGCTGGAGCCTTGTTTTTCTGATGACATTAAAGTGATATGGAGAGATAAACAATAGTAATCAATCATATTGACCTCACAAATCATGGATGTCATTCTCTTGAACTCACTGGATCCTTGCTGTTTCAAACTCAGTTTAGGAGAGAAAATCAAATTGAGGTTCCAAGTCTTTGAAGTTGAATCACTTGAATAGTGTAGCTCAAGAGTTTCTAGTTGAAGACAGTAGTGTCCGGTCAAGACTTCTTTAAATGAAAGAGACATTACTGGGAGTCTGCAATATGGGTCAGCAGGTAAAGTACACACTGCAGAATCCTGAAGAGCACAGTTCAGCCACTAGGACCCATATCGAAGTGAAAGGAAAGAACTGAATCCATAACGTTTTCTACTGACCTCCATACATGTACCATAACATATGGGCTCCCCAGCTCTCTATATACATCCATATATACACACTAATAATAATAATAATAATAATAATAATAATAGAATATATAATAAGAAGTTATTAAGAAGTTAGAAACCGATTTTTCAGCTCAGATAAATCCAGGCTAATATTGAAAAAGTGTAATGACTTACTGTCTATACCAGCAGTTCTCAACCTTCCTAAGGCGGTGACCCTTTCATACAGTTCCTCATGTTGTGGTGGACCCCCCTGCCAGCATGCAATTGTTTTCACTGACACTTCATAATTGTATTTTTGCTACTGTTATGAATCATAATGTAAATATCTATGTTGTGTTTTCTGATTGTCTTAGGCAACCCCTGTGAAAGGGTTGTTTCACCTCCACAAAGGGGTCATAAACCCATAGGCAAGAAAATGCCTAACAAAGGTACCTGGGGATTTTTTTTTTTTTTTTGAGAGTGATGGTTAATTTATACATCACTCTTAGACCATGGTTCTCAGGTGTTAGGGCAAACACTAGTCTAGATGATTTTACAAATGCATATTTTTAACACGATCAACATAATCAGCTGATTTTTCAATAAGGCAGTTTACTTTTCTAATGAGGCTGAGCCTCTTTCAAAAGTATAGTGAGCAAACAGTAGACATTTGCAGGAAAGGACTCCAGCTTTGAGTCAAAGGTACAAAGAAACTTTGAGTCAGAGTTACAAAGAAACATTGCATGAGTGTCCATCTAGGTCATATGCTTTGAAATTTTAGACTCAATATTGCAACACTTACCTGAATTTCAAACCTGCCAAGCTTCTCATTTGCCAGTTGATTTATTTGTCACCTCCCATAGTTGTATTGCAGTGTGTGTGTGTGTGTGTGTGTGTGTGTGTGTGTGTGTGTGTGTGTGTGTGCGCTTTGTTTAGCTTCAGCCGGTTTCTCATGTTGCTCACCTATGGATTCTAAATGAGGTATGCATTTGTCAACTGGAAAAATTCTCAATTACACACAAAAATCTAACTGCATGGGGATAGAGAAATTCTGCTGTCAGTTTTCTGTGCTTTAGGAAAGATTTGAATAAAGGAGAGAGATGGGAAATCATAAATTTAATGTGTCAGTTTGCAGAAACTGCAGCACAGATGTGTATTTATCTACACATTAGCCATCCCAAGGAATTAGTCAGTAAGCAACAGAACCGAAACAACTCCAAACCTGCCACCAAATCTGGCCATTTCCCATGTAATAAATAAATAAATAAATGATCCATTTTGTTTATCCTAGATCGAAAACATCTATTGGGAATCTAAGGAGAAGCATTTGGATTTTTGTGTCTTTGTTTTTTTGTAGTCAAGCCCATCTTTAAAGAAAAGAGAATGATGTTCTCCATTTTGAGAGCTTTCAGGCCTTGATGATGAGTAATTTCATCTAACAGAATGTAACCTAAGGAAGTACAGAGCCTGGTCTAGAATGCATGCTTTGTGAGGTCTTATCGGTGCCCATTGCTTTGTACCATGCCCAACTCAACAGTGTGACTCTAAACAAGTCTTCACCCAGCTACAGTCTGGCTGCTCCATGTAGAGAGAGACCTGAGCAAGTGGAAGAAATGTGGTCGTCCAAACTCAGGAGTTCACAAACACACACAATCTCAAACTTCACTGTTTCACTGAAAGAATGCAATGCATACAGGGAATTCTTTCCTTTGAGTGTTTAATTTGTCATCAATTTATATTTAGAAATTAGAAAACATTCCAAAACTCAAGCAGCTGCCTGTGCTCTCTCTCACTGAATTCAAATGGCCCACTTTTATTGAACATTTTACTAAGCTTAGATAAATCAGAGAGATTATCCCAAAGCATTCAGCTCATTGTAAAAAACACCACAGAGACCCTTAAAAGGATTGTAAAGACTCTCAATCAAACCAGTTCTCACAGAAATGTGTAAAAGGACATAGGACACAGTTAAAAAGCTGAAAGCCGGATCTATTTCCACAGCTGCCATTTAAATCCAGAACTCTGTTACTTAATAACAGCCCTTAGAACTGTCTCTCTTTCCCAGTCCTTTGCTTTCAGTTTCACCTCAAAATGCTCCCTAGATCTGTGTGTGTGTGTGTGTGTGTGTGTGTGTGTGTGTGTGTATGTGTGTGTGAGTGTATGGTGTGTGCATGCGTGCGTGCATGCGTGCGTGCATGCGTGTGTGTGTGTGTGCGTGCATGCGTGTGTGTGTGTGTGTGTGTGTGTGTGTGTGTGTGAGAGAGAGAGAGAGAGAGAGAGAGAGAGAGAGAGAGAGAGAGAGAGAGAGAGAGAGAAGCTGCATGGGGGAGTACACGATTTATGTGCACACTCCTGTATGTGTGTCTGTAGGATTATACAAGTCACAGTCCTTATGTAGTGTGGTCAGAGCACAATATAGGATGTCTCATGTTCACTTTCCACCTTGCTCGAGACAAGGTCTCTTTATTTTTGCCACGATGCTGAATAGTCAGAGTAGGTTGACTGCAAACTCCAGGTTTTCTCATTCCTCTGCCTCACATTTTTGCCATTAGAGCACTAGCGTTATATATACACACACCATTGCTCCTGGCTTTTCACTCCCGGGGATCTGAACTCAGGTCCCCATGGTTCTGCAACAAGCACTTTACAATGGAGCTGTCTCTGCAGCCCTATGTTTGTCTTTCAAAAATTAGTACTGCATCGCAGTCTTTAAATCAAGTCAAGAAAAGCAAAAGATCTTTACAAATAGTTGTTGAAGTAAATCTGGCCCCGACAAATGCAACATATATACAAACTCCCCTCCCCCACTGTTTATGAATAACACTACTGAACAATCTTTTCGATAGTATATGACTATTAGAACCTTCACATAAATAAAGATTATTTTGAAAGATAAATGTTACCACTTAGAGTTATAAAATATGAAATAGCAAAATGCATTGAATAAAGCAAAAAGTAATTATCAAAATTAACACAGGTAATTGCAAAGATACCCTAGCATATTTTCTCTTGTCGATATGCAACCGGGGAAAACAAAATGAAATTGTATGTATTTTAAGCAATACATAATTTTATTAATTCAAGATCACATTTTTCCAAGTAGTTTCCAATTAACTGAATGATGCCAAATGAGACTTATCTGTACAACTGCTCAAATAAGAGCATTTTTGTCCTTCTTACTTATGATGCTTTTATCTTTCAAGCACTTATGCAGTTACATAGTGTGCACACATTCACACAGTCCCCATGCTAGTCTTAAAATACTTTATTGAATGCACACTAAGCAATCCAGAGACTGTTATTCAAGAATTCTTTCAAATGCCATGTTTAGCAAAAATTGCTAGCCAACATAGTGTTTAATCTGTCTCCAAAATGTCAAAGGCTGAAAATGATCACTTATTTCTAAGAACATCAGAAAGCAGTGCAGCACCCCCAATAAGATTGTCTTTAATGTTATGTTGCTAATAGCCTTCCTATCTTGTTACTTTTCAATGAAGAATGTAAAACACACCGACACACTCTATAATCGAAGAATTCTTCCTTGGGCTCAGAGTCAGGCAGTTATCTCTTGTTATGTAAGTGAAGGACACTAATATATCTATATATCCCCCTCCTATCCACACATAGGACAAACACAGGTTGAGGAAAATACGGGGGTAAGATTAGCATCGGTAAAATACTACATGAAATTGATTTAGAACATTGGTAATTGAAGTTATTGACTGAAATAACAGTTGTGTTTCAGTATTAGGCACTTACAGTTACAGTACACTACTTCCAACTTTTCACTCTTATTCCTAAAGAGTATTATATTTCATGATGGAAACACACCTGAGGATGGTAGTCCATGCCAATAAATCAGCACTATAGAGGTAGAGGCAGAAGGGTAAGCTCAAGGCTATCATCTACAACATACTGAGTTCAAGGTCAGCCTCGGTTAATAAGAGCCTACCTCCTCAAAAATAGTGCCAACAAAATTTGTGATGGTATAGTGAATGCACAAAAGACTAAATAAGTATTGTTTGTAGTTCCTGATAATGTTCTTGACAGCATTGTGTTTCTCTCTCTCAACCACTTTGTACTAAACAAGATTTGGTATTGAATACATCTTTTGCCAGACTTGTGATTTACAATGTAAGTATGCACACTTAAAGTTACTGAATATGTTACTACATTATAAAACATGCATGCATAATTACTATGTTAAACTCATCCACTGAATTACACATCTTTAATTTTTTGTTTCGGATATTATAATTACACAATTTCTCCCTTCCCTTTCTCCCTCAATACCCTCTGATAAACCCCTCTTTGCTCTCTTTCAAATTCTGGGCCTCTTTTTTCATTAATTGTGGTCGTGTGTGTGTGTGTGTGTGTGTGTGTGTGTGTGTGTGTGTGTGTGTGTGTGGTGTACCCTTCTCTGTCTATATAGCATTACTTGTATGTATGGTTTCCTGGCTAACCATGTGGGATCTGATAACCAAGCAGTGCACTTTTCCCTGGGGAAGACCTTTTCCCCTGCTCCAAGCATTCCTTAGTTGCCTGTAGTTCTTTGTGTAAGGTCGAAACCTCGTGACCTTTCCCCTGTCCACTTTGGCATGTCTGTTGTTGCTGTTGTTGTTTTCCAGTTTTTCATGCGAAGGCAGTCATATTGCTGAGACTTTATGTGTGCAGTTCCTGAAATTACTAGGAGACACTCTTCAGAGTAAATTCCCTGATCTTCTGATCCTTACAACACTTTTTCCCCTCTCCCACAGTGTTCCCTGGGCCTTAGGTATGGGTGTGTTTTGTAGTTGTATTCACTGGGAAAGAGCTCCATAAAACTGCATTTGGAATGGTTGTGATTTACTATAATTGTCTTCTTTTGTTGAAGCTCCCTTGAATATTTACTAAATATAACACACACACACACACACACACACACACACACACACACACACACACTAATATACTTTCTACGATTGTATAGTATTTCTTTACATAAATAGACTGCAATAATATAAAGATCTGTTAATACACATTTGAAATTCTTTAGTTTGGTCTTTATGAATATACTACCATGAATATTTTTGGAAGATCCCCATGGAGGTAATGGAGATATGGCTCATCTTTTAGGAGCTCACACTGCTCTTACAGAGAGCGCAGGTTTACTTCACAACAACCATGTCAGGTGGTTCACAATGGCCTGTAACTATAACTCCAAGACAGCAATGTCTCTGGCCTCAGCAGGCATTCAAGTGCTCAGAGTCCACATAGATGTACAAATATATACATAATTAAAGTTAATACAAGGTGAATCTTGATAAGAGTACTCTGGTATAAACATGCAAAACATTCTCTAAGGCAGTGGTTCTTAATCTGAGGGTCACGACCACCAAGACCATCAGAAAATACAGCAATTTACATTATGATTCATAACATGATCAAAATTACAGTTATGAAGCAGCAACAAAAATAATTTTATCGCTGGGGGTTGCCACAACATGAGGAACTGTATTGAAGAGTTGCAGAGTTACAGAGGTTGAGAACCACTGCTCTGAGGTAAATATATAGCTCCTGAACTGCTAGATCATGATACTCTTACATGTTTGGTTTTTTTTCTAGAGAAGGCCAGTTCTGAAGGTCTTGGCTAGGTTTCACATCTTCAGCACCATGCATATTAATATAAGTTAGTGTTCCATAGGTTGTGGCAAGATTCTTCGGGATGACACAAGGTTTTGATATGTGCTCTCCCTAGGCTTATAGGGTTTATTATATTTGTGCTCATTTGTTTCTTTATATGATGACTATGCCTTTTAAAAATAGGCTTATTTATCCAGGATGCCTCATGCTTTCCTTGGGCTTTTGTTTTGGTTGGTCATTCATTTTGTTCATCCTGTGTTCTTACCAACAAAGCTATAGTTATCACCCTATCATCTTGTGTTTAACATTACCTTCTATTATTACATTTCCACAATATAGATGTTACTTTTACCTCCGTGCCTATTTAGAAGATTCCATAATTAATTACTACTTCTTTATTAAGCCAAACAGTTTATACTATTGTGTTTAGACAAATTGTAGTCTTGCTTGAAATCATTCATTTCAGAAAGCACCTATCACAGATTATGCTATAATAATTGGCAGTGACAGAAGCAAAGTCACTGAAAGCAAGTCAGCAGGGTAGAAGTCAGAATTCAATAGAAGATGGAAATCACACACAGATTCAAACCAGAAAGTTTAACATGAAAAAAAAAATATTAACTATGATGTCACTCTGGAACAATGAGAGGGGAAAAAAAAAACTCCGAAGAACAGAGTGGTTGCAGGTTTAAAAATCGCCCACCACTATTGGGGCTTTGCCACAGGCCCCTGAGGTGACCTCCCACATCTACTGCTGAGCTTGAGAGCCTGCTGAGGAGGGCACAACTGTGCTGTGTGCTACAAATGGTGCCAAAGAGCACAATACTGGACAGACTGCTGGAAACTGCTGCACAATAGCCTATGGGATGAATCCAATCTCCTCCTCTAGTACCAGGAAAAGCTATTCTCAGGGAGAGTCTTGCTGGTGACACTTGGTGCTGCTCCCAGTGGTAGACACAGCTCTACCGATGGCCACCTGAATTTGCAAGAGGATGCTGACCTCAAAAGTAAACAATACTTTCATCCAGCAGTGAACCTGCAGCCTCCTGGCACTTGAACAGTTACCAGATAAAGCTGGACCCGAATCTGTGCTTGACAGAAACTGGGAGACAATAGATGGAGATCAGCCTCAGCTGCTGAATTGCAGGTAATTTATTATGCAGGAATAAATTTTATACAAGAATACATTCTCTGCCTGTGCCGACACTCTTACTGAGACCTTTGCTAATTTCAGATGTGACTACTGAATAAGAACCCAGACTTTGCCAAAGTAAACGGCTGCTAACAGTCATGTAAAACTGAAGATAGGGGGTTTCAAATGCACCGGCACTTTCCCCACAAAGCATTTGCTGAATTATGGATTTAATGAGGCAGAAGTCTAAAACCTACACCATGACACTCTAAAATACTGAGTTTAATTGGTGGCAATCTTCTGGTACTAAGAAATAACACAAAGACTTGGTAGTGGGAAGGGTCTCAACAGCAAGGACTCTGACTTGCAAGCCTATGGAAATTATAGTCTAAAAATGCTAGCAAAAGATAGCTTGATAATGGCAAAGCAGTTAGCCATCCATGGTCTAGGACCATCCATGATTAGGTTCGAGGCAGTTGGTAGGCTACTCTTTGCTTGGCAAACAAAGGTATGAATGCTTGTTGTAATGCTATAATGTATGAAAAATTAAATGTTTCCCAAGTTTATATGTTATGTCTAGAATTTCATGTAAAAATTCATACATTAAAAGGAACACTACAATGCAATAAAGGTAAAATAAATCAATTATTTGATCCAAATCTCATGCAAAAATTTAACTATGTATAGTATGGCCAAGAAAATAGGTAAGCAAGAAATACATGATGTCATAAGATTATTAGAATCTAGAAGTAAAGTAAGTTAGAAATAATAAAACTGGAACTATATGACATTAAAATTGAATGGCTAAATGTAAAATCAAAATTAAATATGAGAAAAAAGATTAGTGAACCGAAAGACAGGACAAAAGAAAATTAAAACTGACATTCACTGAGAGTGTATGAGAAAAGTTAAAACACAGAAAGAAATAACAAAATATGAAAGAGTTAACTGTTTTAATAACTGGACTTCTCCAGAGAGACGCAAAGAATCAGACAGAAAAACCAGGTGAAGGATGATGAATATCCCACATCCTAACAAAGGAAATCAAGTTCTAGAGTCAAGACTGTGTTCACAGCAAGAAAAACACACAGAGACCAAAACAAAACACATGTTGGGATTAGTCACCTTATGCTCAAAATGCTGAAAACCAAAAAAACGAGAGAACATACACATAAAATACAGCAAAGCAACCACAGGAAAGCAACACAGGAAGGAGTTCATGAGGACTCAATATAGGAACCAGAAGAAAGCCTTCCAGCGTTTCTGAAAGCGCCAAAGGTGAATAAATGTCCCATCAGAAACCCATGATCCACAGCGTTGCCTCTGAAGACAAACTAAAGATCATCTCAAGGAAGTGAAAAAGGAGATAAAATTTTTCTAGGAGAGCCACAACTTGAAAATGCTCAAGGGATTTATTTATGTATGTATGTATGTATGTATGTATGTATGTATGTATGTATGTATGTATTTATTTATTCATGTATTTATGTATTTATTTATTTAATTTTACTTTTTTTTTTTTTCAGGACCCGTCAACATGGGCCGCGTTCGCACCAGACTGTGAAGACGGCAGCCCGGGTCATCATCGAGAAGTACTACACGCGCCTGGGCAATGACTTCCACACCAACAAGCGCGTGTGAGAGGAGATCGCCATTATCCCCAGCAAGAAACTCCGCAACAAGATAGCCGGCTACGTCACGCATCTGATGAAGAGGATTCTGAGGGGTCCTGTGAGAGGCATCTCTATCAGGTTGCAGGAAGAAGAGAGAGAAAGGAGAGATAATTATGTTCCTGAGGTCTCAGCCCTGGATCAGGAGATCATTGAGGTAGATCCTGACACCAAGGAAATGCTGAAGCTTCTGGACTTCGGCAGCCTCTCTAACCTGCAGGTCACTCAGCCTACAGTTGGGATGAATTTCAAAACAACGCGTGGAGCCGTTTGAATCTGTTCTGTCATATTTTCAATAAGCCTGAAAACAACAACAACAACAAAAGGGATGCTCAAGGGATTTATTTATGTATTTGTTTGTTTCATTTTTTTTTATTAGGAATCATTTTCTTAATTTTTTTTTTTAAAACAAGTCGTGTTTGTTTAACCCATAGGTTTCTGGTCTACGCACTCTCTAGGTCTTGGTTATCCAAACAGTGTCAGGTATGGGTTTCTTATTGTGAATTGTGTCTTAAGTCACACCAGACATTGGTTGGCCACGTCCACAAGTTCTGTGCCACCATTGCCCATAGCAGATTTTGCAGGAAAAATCGGTTGTAGGTCAAGGGTTTTGTGGCTGGTTGGCGTCCACATTTCTCTTTCAGTAGCCTGCAGAGTGCCTTCCCACACCAAATAGACTAGACCCTAAGGGTGAAGGGTCCATGTAGGCACCAGCTTGACTTCTCCATGCTCAATGTGTTGTATGGATGTTGTCCTCAGCAATAGGACCCGAGGGTCAGTTTGTCAAGAGCAACCCTGTGTCCTAGCATCAGCCTGGATTATTTGGGGATTTTCACAAGTCCCCTCAAGGTCATTATTTAACCATAAAGATAATGAAATCCAAAGTTCCCCAAAACTTAAACACAATAAAAATAGAAAATACTTGCCACATAAAAGCACTCAGAAATGTTATTCATTGATTTTATGCCCAGATTAATTTTCCATTCATTCTGCAGCTCATTCATGAGAATAACCCATGGTCATGGCAAATAAAATTACTCTCCTTTGGGCTAGGCAAAAACAACAAAAATAAAATGATACTCAAAGGAAGGAAATAAATATAGAAAGAAATATAATTAAAGTTTTATAAAATATCTCATTGATTTTAGGATTGATGCATAGTTAAATTTACAAGAATAGCAGGACAAAAGATGATGAAGGCAAATGCAATTAGTATTTATAGTAGGTTAGGATAAAGACTGCATAGCATTTACAGTAACAAAATTTACTGTGAAATAATTCGGCTGATTGAAAGAATAATACAAGGTTAATAGCACTGACAAAAGAAAGAATGTTGAATGACAGTATTAATAACTAGCACATTATCAATCCAATAGAAAACTAAAAACAGAGAGAAAAAGAATGTTAAGCTTCTAGCTACCTAGGAAACATAATAATTTAGTAACATACCCATATAAGTAAATCAAGAGTAGGTAACATAATATACAGCCAACAAGAACTGTATTCGGAAGGTATCGAATGGGTGGGTGAGGCGGCTCATCGGACAAAGCAGGCAAACCTGATACCCTGAGTTCAATCCCCGGAGTCCACATAAAAGTGGAAGGAGAGAACTGACTCTACAACGTTGTTCTCTCACCCCCACATACATATGCATGCCCCCAACACACATCATACACACACAATAATACAAAAAAAAAAGTCAACAAAGCAATCACCCACATTTGTAAGCTAATAAAAATCCATTTGACATCATTTATTATGTAGTGAATTTGTTATATAGTTAGATTTCCAAACTCCCCTTGGCCCTGTGATTCTGCAACTAAGAAAACACTCCACAAAATCGTTGCTTATGCTCACAAAACACATATGCAGAGAGAAGGTCATTTAAGTAGGACAGTTTGAGTTTCATGATTTGTGTGAAATTTGTATATAGACCTCACTGGAAGATTTTAGAAAGGGGGTTCAATGCTTCAAAAAAATTTAAATTATATACATGTCTTTAATATAATAATTAAAGTCTTCTCTGTGTGATTAAACTATTTACAATGAATAAGTTTTATGATTTGGACAGGAAATCTTTTTACTACATATACCTCTTAATAACCATGCCTTAAAGATTCCAGTTTAAATTAATTCCATAGACACTTAGAAAAACCATACAAGCCCCATTTTTTCTTTCATAATACATCTAATTTCCTAATATTTCACTCCTTTTTGTTAAAGAACCAAATAATATTAAACAGAACTGATTGGCATCTGACCAAATATACTATACTTCCATTTTTAGAGATGTAAAAAATCTCAGATACGGAACATTTTAGCTAAAGCTGTTAGTTACAGGATTTTGTTTAAAGCTTTGCACACATTTCTCTTTCTTAGTATAAACATGAGTACTTCATAACAGACAAAAATAGTTCTATTATAAATGGGAATGGGGAACATGGAAGAAAGGTCTGGTTTAAACCTAGCAAATATTCCAAACTGAAGTAGGATTTCCTTTCTATAATCCTTTACTGATAGGTTTATATATAAGTTTATTAGGCTGATCAATCTTCCTTAAAACACTTACATGCCATAAAACATCTGGTAGGAAAAAACAGAACACACTATTTGGCTTAATGCTAGTTTAGTCAGGGTATATATTTCTTATTATATTAGTAACAGACATACAATTCTACAATACAATAAGCAAAACTGTTTCCTTTTTAAAAGCAAAGTACTCCATTTTGGAGATAAATAACTCTTGCCTGGGCTGTCATGTAGCTCTTGAGAACAGCTAATTCACTTCAAATGACAATGCAACCCTCAGTAGAGATAATAGTACTTGAATGGGCAAATATTAAATTTCCACGAATTTCTGCCTCAGTCACCTTAGGTAAAACATTATGTGATGTAAATCTTTATTTTTAAAAATGGAGCTGAGTAGTATATTTACTAGGAGTTTGTTAATCTATTGAAACCAATACAAATTTCTCCCTAGGATTGCATTCATCTGTGGTGATATTTTGCGTATGCTCTAACAAATAAAGTTTGCCTGAAGATCAGAGGGCAAAGCCAGTCACTAGTTGGCCATAGAGGTCAGGCAGCTGTGGCACACTGGAATCTCATGTCTTTGTTCCCAGTACTTGGTAGGCACACACACCTTTAATCCCAGCACTAGGGAGGTTGAGACAGGAAGTGATATGGCTAGGCAGAGGAAAGAATGTAAGACAGGAGGAGACAGATAATGTGCTAGGTGAGAGGTGGCTGTGGCTTATTCCTTTGTCTCTCTGCTCTTTCAGCATTTACCCCAATATCTGGCTCCAGACTTTTACTGAGACCAGTTGGGATTCATGTTACATTCATCTCTCATCTTTTTTAACTCAACCTAGCTTCCCAACATTAATTCAAATGTCCCCATGTGCAGTATCCATCCTTCAGTATTTTGCCACTTTACAAACCTCATCAGACTCTCATGAGTTATGAAATACTCCAAGGTCAAAGGGGGTTCCTCTAATTGTGTGGAGACTATCACTATTGAGATCTCAGAATTAGAGTTAACAATTAAGCAGTTTTCAACTGTGCCATCCCTATAAAATTGAACATTTTCTATTTGTCTGGGTACTGTCCTTATTCACTTTAGACTCAACTGTGTTGAACTGGAGTTTGAGCATGTACTTGCTTGTCCCATTTTTCACTAAAATACTTGTATGTATACTACTTATACAATATTTAAAATAAATAAATATTTATTGAACTACTGCTAGATTTCTTTTTATTCCATAGATATTATCATATGTGATTTTACCATGAATCCTTGCTTGGGCTCAGAATGCTATAAATCAGAAGTCCTAGTTATTGGCTAGTAAGTGCAGCATTAACAGGGAAGCAAGCAGCCCCCTCCAGAGCTGTCAATCAAGCAGGTCTAGCCCCACTTCAACCTCTCTTCAGCTCTCTTTGTAAGGATGTATAGTCATGTCAATCATGTTTGGATGTATAGAAGTTGATGATGTCTAATCTCTTTCTTTTCTCATTTTTACCATTTCTTACATTAAAAACGGGGTCTTATTTTCTCTTGAAAATTTGTTGACAAAATATGACTTTTAAACTGATTGAAGAAATTTTCTTAGGTCCCTAACTGCTCTTGGCAATTTTTCTTTCAGCAAAATGGATCTCCAGAAGTCTTTCTCCAGGTGCCCTCTTATCTTTTTCCTTCTATCATGTTAGCACTATTGGGATCACTCTCTCCCCTCTTTCTCTGTCTCTCTGTGTCTGTCTCTCACTGTCTCTGTCTCTGTCTCTGTCTCTCTCTCTCCCGCCCCCCCCCCAGTAACTCTCACCCCTTCTCCCTTTCCTTCTCTCACCATGGTGGCACAGTGATGGGTTTTCCTATGTGAAAAGGAAAGACGGTAGAGTTACCAATGACTGAGTGGGTGGTTATCCAATCAAAAGGCTAAAGTGGATATGAAGAGATGCAGATGCAGTAAAGAATGGCATACAGATCAAGAGTAAGGTAAACAATCATTGTTCCCATGCTTAACTGTATAGTAGGACTATCAGCTCCTAGTTAGATTGAGAATAAACTGGGAGACAATGAAGCCCACCTCTGGTTTTGTCTGAGATGGTGTTTCTGAGACAATTCAATTATAAGGACTTCGAGCTAATGAATTGTTTAGTATCTTGATGGATTCATCATATGATGGCATTAGTGGGAGTAGATGGAAGGAAGGTGGAGCCTAATTAAGAAAATTATATCACAGGAAACACAGCTTTGGAAGCCATGCTTTGTGATTTCTTATATATATATTTTTTTTCTCTTGCTTCCTCCCTACAAAGATGGGTCCTTGATGGGAATGTCGCTCTGTATGCTGTGAATGTGTGTTGCTCTGATTTGGTTGATAAATAAAACACTGATTGGCCAGTAGCCAGGCAGGAAGTATAGGTGGAATAAGCAGAGAGGAGAATTCTGGGAAGAGGAAGGCTGAGTCAGGAGATGCCAGCCTGCCGTCCAGGGAGCAGCATGTAACATGGCACACAGCTAAAGCCAGGGAACATGTGGCAACATATAGATTAATAGAAATGGGTTCATTTAAGATGTAAGACCTAGCTAGTGAGAAATCTGAGCTAATAGGCCATACAGTTTGTAATTAATATAAGCTTCTGAGTGATTATTTTATAAGTGGCTGTGAGGTCTGTGGGGCTGGGCAGGGCCAGAGAAAACTTCAGCTACAGGTACTATTCTACTCTACCATGACTGAACCCTCTGAAACTGTGAGCAAGATAAACCTTCCATTTCAAAAACTTTTCTTTGGATATCTTGGACACTGAACTAGAAAAGTAATTAATAAAACTGGATGACCTCTGACACATACATAAAATTCATCTTTGAGCCTCTATTTCTTATCAGTGTATTGGAGACGATATATTCTGCCTTGAGTCTATGATTTATTTCTGAGATTCTTTTTACACATTATTTTGACCTTGATATTCCTCTGAAAAGACTCTTATCTTTCTACTACATAGTTCTACTGACAGAAGGCTAATATCTAACCATATGGCTTCAACTCTGTGTTTATACCTATAATTCCAATAATTATATTTGTTCACTTAGCCTCTTTTCAACCTACTCCACATGTCCTTAAATTCCCTACTGTATCTCAAACTTAGAATTCCAAAATCATGGCTTAGAAATGATGAATTTCCACCATTTTTTCACTTGGTGAAAGAAAAACTATCTATCAAATTGCCAAGTTCACAAGTCATGAGGCTATCTTTTACTTGCTTAAGACCTTTGTTTGAAAGTCTATCAAATTTTTCCCAGAGTATCTATCTCTGTTCTTATTGGATTCCAACAACTATCCATTTGTGTCTTCTTATTATAATAGTAAATACTGAATTCTTCACATGGTGTGTAGTTAAAGGTTTAGAGGATCTGTTCAGGTTTCCCCAGATTCCTCTTCCCCTGGCTTAAATTTCTTGCTTTCCTAATCTATATCCAAATTATATATTTTTCATGTCTTAATGAAATCATGTTAATTTTTCTCATGAAAACATGGCCACTAAAGATGCATAAACCACTTGTAACTATGTTTCAAAGTTAATGTGCCATTATTCTTCTAAATTATATGCAATGAAGTTGGATCTCCAAAGTATCCCAGATGGCTAATAGTGTAGTTCAAAAAAGGAGATGGAAATCAGATAAGCATTATTAGTACAAAAAAAAAGAGAGAGAGACTGATTTTTACTCTATAAGAAGGGGTTTCAAATGTTTCTCATTAAGCACTGTTGTGGCTTGAATGAAAGTGGGCCCCACAGGCTGACATATTTGCATGTTTAGTCTTCAGTTGATGAGCTGTCAAGAAAACAGAATTAGGAAGTGCAGCCCTGTTGGAGGAGATGTGTCACTGAGAGTGGACTTTAAGGTTTTAGAAAAATCCCACACCAAGCCCAGTGTTCATTCTTTCTGCTTGCGGATCAGGATGTAAAGCTCTCAGTTACTGCCCCAGGGCCTGCCTGCATGCCGCCATTTCTTCCACTAAACCTCTGAAACTGTAAGAAAGCCCTCAATAAAAGCTTTCATTTATTAAAAAAAAAAAAAAAAAAAAAAAAAAAAAAAAAAAGGTGCCTTAGTCATGTCTCTTCACCAGCTATAGAACAGTGACTAAGACGAACACTGTTCTCTGTTTTCTTTGAAAGGTTTCCTAATCTTGAATCTAATAATCCAGGAGAGTGGTATTCTTAAAATAGTTGCTCTTGGAAATGCTCACATCAAGTAAATAATGGGATTGGTGACCATTTGTCTCAGTCTGTACACAGTAAGCTGTAAAGTGGGAACTGAAAATAAATACCAAAGGTATTAGTGGAAAACTTGCTTGTAGAAAATGATTCTCACATTTCTAACTGCAGAAGTTCAACCAGCACACTTATTTGTTTTCCTGAGTGAACAAGAAAAGTAACAAACATAAGTGTAACTGAAGCATGAAGCGCCAATAGCACATGGATCACATGTGAAAAGGCAACATGTCAACATGGCACAGAATTCTTAGCAAATATTCATCCTAGCTCTTAAACTTCAACTGATCATTCTAAACTTTGATTAGCTAGCATGTATTTGGATTTGGGTGATAGAAATCTAAGCATATGTGCTTGCATGTGCAGAGCTTAAGTTCCATCCAGGGAGCAGGTGCTGGTCTTGTTTGTGCTATTGGACATTGCCATCAGGAACACTTCCATGTACTTGCTCTGCCTCCTGGCTGTGTTGACTTCTTGTTTTCAGTAAATACTGTCATCACATAAGGACCAGCCACAAGCTTCTGCAGACAGGGCTTGTGCTAAAAATTGACAGATATAAAGAACAGGCTCTATAGTAGTCCCATGACAAGCACGGATTTAAAATTTGCCTTGGTAGTGATATCAATAATTGCTCTAGGACCTGTAAAAGCATGGTTTATAGAAAATGGAATAATAGATGACTCCGCAGTTGGTTTTAAACTGTACAGTAGTTCTCACAAATTACCATTCTCGGTTATACAATCAATGTAGTTTTGCTTCAATGTGGATCTCAGGAGCCATGACCCAGGCCCTCTTACTGTACACATGAAGAAAGTGAAATCTAGATATATAAAATTATTTTGTCAGGATTATGTGTTCAACAAAGTTAAAGGTAAACAGCAGAAATCCCTATCAAGAGCATATGTTTTAGGTACCCATGGAGATCTGTACACAGATGCATAAAAAGATCCTCCATCTAATGGCTGCATTGGAAAGCATCCAACTTATTGTAATGGTGCTGAGATCTGTGTGGGAAACATATTCAGAATTTCTTTTCATCCTCATCCAGATTCTAATATTAGATTTAAATGTTCTCCATTAAATAATTGATTTCTACTCTTTGCAGGTGGAATTAAGCACAGTAACACAAAATAATCGGGGCATATTTAGCATTTAATGGCATCATCATTATTTGCCTTTCAAATATTTCTCATTTGGGCTGATCAGGGCTTTTAAATTTTATCTTTGGAAAGTCTGTCTACAAAGACCCAGAAAAACAAGCAACTATATTTAAATGGAATATTTTTCCAGGAATCTATGTGTAATTGTGCCACCCAAGCAGAGAGTATTTAGAGTAACATCAACAGATGATATTTAAAAATAGACACCAAATCTATAAGAAATGTAAAAGCTTGTAGACTTCTTGGCAGCAAATTGCTTTAGGTTGTAGTAGATGATTGCTACAGATCAAAGAGATCAATCGTTCTTAAGGAAATACATTCACCCCATAGCATAACCCAAGAGGAAAGCAACAAAGTGAATATATGTGCAAATAATAAGCACTATCTTCAAATACATCAAATGATCATTGCATATAGATTGTAGCAGCCTCTCTGTCTTCAAATGGACAGCTATTTATAAAACCTAGGGACAAATTCTTTATTATCATTTAATTCTGGTTCAAAGACTGCTCTATTATCCTGGATAGGCAGAAAGCATCAGCAAGCACAGTGTGCCATTTATCAATCATAACAAGCAGTAAATCTCCAATGCTAGTCTTGCATTGATTTTGTACCACATCAGTAACCAAGCCAGGATCTGTGACACTGGAGGGTAGGAGATGAGAGAGCAGAGAGAGATAGGAACCCAAGAGGAGAGGCTCTGTGTTTATAATAACATTACCTCTATCATCGTAAGCAATTCAGCTCTTGGTTTTATAAAATATAAGTGTCAATCAAAATAAAAAAAATCATCACAATATAGCCTAGTCCCTTACTGAGGCAGACACAGATAACTTTGTTGCAGTGTTATTAATGGTGTTATATTTACCTTGCTTCTGTTCCTTTCCTTGTTTCATCTCTGACTTTTAGCATTTTGGGTCCAATTTAACACTCTTAGATTGATCATGTCCATGTTTGTAAATAACACCTTTCCAACCCATCAGTGTAGCCCTGGAGTCAATCTCATGTCTTCCAGTCAATCACTCTCCTTGATGGAAGAGGCTGTTCCCATTCACCTTTGTAACTGCAGACTTTTATAAAGCTTCTGGGTTGTAGTAGACACTGGAGGTGATAAGCAAATGACTACCAAATTGAACGGAATCATATGTTTAAAATTGTCTCTCTTATTCACCTGTTTTTGTAAGTACCCACTCTGGTATTTCTGGCTGAGTTCAGATAATCCAGGATGATGTTTCAATTATTGTAGATGGTGGCATTTCTGTTCTTAATTACCAGTGACCTACTCTTCTCTATTAATGTCAACTATGGCCTTTTAATGTCAAGCACAATGACGTAGAGACCAAACACAATCTTTTCTGCCTGGGTGAAGAACTGAGCTTATGTCATTTTGGATCATATTGTCACACATGAACAATCAGCATAATCCTTGCAATGAAAAATCTTTAGATTCTTGAGATTCAGGCATCACTTTTTCTTCATAGTGTAGAAATACCATCCTGAATTTTAATACCTTTAAGTTTTTAATACTTCTTTAAAATCTATGTATATTTCCCTCAATTTCCACTATGAAGAAAATTACCTGTAGATATGTTGGTATTTTCTGGTAAAATTTATTTTTAAAAATTCTATTAATTCTATTATTCACAATCACCAAAGTAATCTTTTAGAAATAAGTGGTATCAAGGGCAAAAGTCTTAGGAACACATTTCTATTTTGCTAAAATATTAGCAAATGATCATCTTTCTTGCTATTTTTACTTTTTCTTAAATTTCCATCTTGAATACCATTATAAAACTCAATCATGACACAAAGAATATCTAAGAAGATTACAGCATAACTCATAGTCCTAAATGATAAATTTTAGGATGCTGGTCATATTCGATGTTCAGATTTTGCAAGTGAATCTGACTTTGGAAATGAAGTGTCCCAAACATTCTTTTTAATATGTAAGGAAACTAAAATTGCATGAGAGTTAATGATTTGCTCAAGCCACAGGTAATGGAAAAGAAAATACAAGCCTGAGTTATGTCTCACATTTCATGTCTGGGTATTTTACTTGCTCATCATGTGGCTTGTTTGATTAGTCCATTTGGAAAATAATTTAATAGAGAATGTACATGTGTATATTAGCAGAAATTTGGAGCTATATTACTGATTTTGGTAAGTTACAATCATTCATTATTCCAATAATAATATGCCACTAAAATATATAATCTGTTTAGTCACTTAGGATAAATATAAATTCAATGCCTTATTGAAAAATTACAAAAAAAAATAAGAACTATAAAGCCAGAATTGTCAGTTAAAATCTTGCTAGAAAGAAGTATAGATTATGGGAAAACATTTGGGAAGAAATATATGAATTTTACTATTGGAAACAATATTCAATGTATGGTAAACATTACCATTAATACTTGGTATTTAAATGTTTACAACATGTAATTATTATTTCCTTACAATAATAGCTGCTATTTTACAAAGCCTACTAAATTGTATCATTCAAGAGGTTTGCAAAACCCTGTAGGGTAGATGGGATTTTCTTCATTTTATAGAAAAAAAATGTTAATAAGAAAAAATATTGAACTGCTAAGTGAAGGATACAAAATTAAAACCCAGGCACATCTGGTGCTTGGCTGTGGATCTCTGCATCTGCTTCCATCAGTTACTGGATGAAGGCTCTATGATGACAATTAGAGTATTCACCAGTCTGCTTACCAAGGTAGGCCAGTTCAGGCACCCTCACCACTGTTGCTAGTAGTCTAATCTGGGGTCATCTTTGTGGATTCCTGGGAATTTCCCTAGCACCAGGTTTCTCCCTTATTCCATAATGTCTCCCTCTATCAAGATACATCTTTCATGTGCTCCCACTCCGTCCCTCCACCACCTTGACCACCCTGTTCCCTCATGTTCTCATCCCCCTCCCCTCCCCTCCCCTCTATTGCCACCCCTCATCCCCAGTTTACCCATGGAGATCTTCTCTGTTTCTCCTTCCCAAGGTGATCCATAATGTCCCTCTTAGGATCCTCCTTGTTTCCTAGGGGAAGAGGGATTATATGAGCAAGAGGGGGCCAAGATCATGACGTGAAATCTACAGAGACAACTGAACCAAGCTCATGGGGATTCACAAACATTAGATCAACAGCTGTGGAACCTGCATGGGACTGGACTAGACTCCCTGCCAAGCTTGGTCTGTTTGAGGGGTCCCTGGCACTGTGATCAGGATCTATCCCTGGTGCATGAGCTGGCTTTCTGGATCCCATTATCTATGGTCGGACACCTTGCTCACCCTTAAGGCAGGAGAGAGGGGCTTGGTCCTGCCTCAACTGAATGTACCAGGCTTTGTTGTCACCTCATGGAAGAACTTACCCTTTTGGAGGAGGGTAGGGGGTGGGTTGGGGGGGCAACAGGAGGAGGGATGAAAGGGGGAATCTGTGGTTGGTATGTAAAACGAATAAAAAATGTAAATAAGAAAAAAAAGAGAAAAAAACAGGCACCGTTAATAAATATGCCAGCACTCATCCCAGATAAATGGATAGTTCTTGCTTCATCACAACATCTCATTTTTTTTCTCCCTGTGTCAATTTGGCTCCTCTAGAAGGAAGACACAAAACAGTTCAAGAGATGTGTTTGTGTGGTACATGCAAATGATAATGGTAAAGCAGTGAGAGAAGCCACAGTTCAGGTCTGACATCTTGGAACAAAAGGGAAGGAAGGAATGTTGCCTGCAGTGTAAATCTAAGAAAATCTGAAACCTGAAGTGTTCCAGAAATGTAAAGTATGGCAATAAGTGAGCACTACCTTGATCAAAACCATTTATTACATCTGGATTGGAATTGCCCAGTGAGAATGTTCCTCGGTGTAGCAGATGCTCTAAAGACATTGTAGCTTGAGGCAGTCAAATGACTTCTTTCTTCATAGAAGGGTCTCTCCTGTAGGACTATCAGAGTGGTACAATTTCATAACTTCTATCTGCCATCAGGGACTCATTCCTAGCTCTGATTCTTACTCTCTTTGACTAAGACTGGAGAGATGTCGTAACTAATTAAGGTCTAGCATCAATAGTCCATGCATCATTTATAAAAGCCATTAAGGAAGTCATTTGATTAGTACATAACATTCTTTCTGTGAAAATAAATGTTGGGGGTGAGAAGACATCTCAGTCAATAGAGAAATTTCTGTGCAACTGTGAGCATCTTAAGGTAGATTCCTACCACCAGCATAAAAAGCCTAACCATGAAGCAAAATCCCATCACTGAGCAAATAGAGACAGGATGATCCCAAGGGTTGTTTGAATAGACAATCTAGCAGAATCAATGAGCTCCAGGCTCAGTGAGAGACCATGTCCCGAATGATAGAAGGCAGTGAGGAAGATATCCAACATCAATTTCTGACATTCTTACTCATGAACCCCAATAGGTATACACATGTGCACATGTGTGTAGATATACCAAATATTGGAGCTTAAAATACCACTTTCAGGATTTTTAAACACTCTATTATACATACAGAAGTCATTCCAAATATATCATTCTACTGTTCATGGTCTTCTTCCTGGATGAGCATCTGCTTATGCAGAAAACAATCATCACCCAGATGTGTCAAACATGGACTATCCGTGTACTATACCAAGCTAGTTACTAGTACTGCAGGAAGAATATTATTCTCAAGGATGATGTTCCTTTTACTATTTCACATTATAAAAGTCAATTTAAAAATGCTCAACCAAAGTTCATTGCAAGAAGATTGCTCAACTCCCAAGAGAATTTAAGACTGTTAACTTTGGTAGATCTTTATTTTCCAATCCTTATCTGGATAATTCAGGCAGAAAGTAGAACCAATGAGAAAAGGCCCTATGGTTGCTTATTTTAGAACTGAAGAGACGAAGAGATGATTAAACTAAAAATTATTTATACAAGCAGAAAATGGCATTGTGAAATAATAATGACCGTGTTTCTTCAACATTCATTACAAAAAGAAAAATAATGTTGGCCCTAAATACCACATATAAATTATCCTTTATTTGGAATTTTCATACTTCAGAATAAGTTACTACCATTACAGTAAAATCTCTTTATGTAGACATTGATTTATGTATTGATTTGCTTAAGTATTTATCCCCCAATATTGTTCAATATGTAGTACATGTTGATTTTATAATATAAGACTATCAAAAGTAAAGTTTAAGCATATAATAAGTGATCATTCTCACTGATCTAATGTCAATATAAACATGTGAGTTATAAGTCAAGAAGGGAGATAGCTCAGTTTCTAAAAGTACTTATTGTCTAAACCAGAAGACTTGAATCCAATCTCCAGAGTCCACATCAAAAGCTGGCTAGGTGGAGTGCATTAACAGTCTCAGAACTTCTATGTGGAGATGGGAAAGTGAGTCAGGAGAATCATCCAGAAGCTCATGAGCCAGCCAGAAAGATACATTAGAGATATGAGAGAGATTTTACTTCAGAAACAAGGTAGCAAGAGACAATCCACTTCTGATGTTCTCGGATGTCCACATGTGCACTGTGGTGCCTGCGTATTTGCTAACACACACACACACACACACACACACACACACACACACACACACACACACCACAGAAATTAATTAATTCTAAAATAAGTAATGTCTGTGGACTGGCGAAATGCTTGGTGAGTACAGCAGCTTATCTGTGATCCCAACATACATCAGATGGATGAAGGGATCCCAAGAACAAGCTGGCTAGCTAGATTGGCCAAATTAACAAGCACTGGGCTCAAGTTAAAAACAAAAACAAAAAACCCTGCTTTAATATATAACATAGAGAGAGAGATCATGGACAATAGCTACCCATAACAAACCACTGAGCAGCAAACATACGTGTGTTCCAGCATGCACACACGTGTTCAGAATGAACACATGTACACAATGCACCAATACCGTGAACACATATACAGACACAATAAATAAATAATATGAAGATAGAGTGCTATCCGTGAACATAACAGTGCAGTAAACTCTAAAACTCTACCATGCTTCTAAATCAGGAATTGAGCCTGAAACCTGTCAAAAACGTTATTTTTTTAAATTACTGAAACCAAGCCAAACACAATAATCAGTGGAATCTTCAATGAATTAGAAGCTTCTATTAAAATAGGAAAGCTTTGGTGCATTTTATCTTATACAATCACTAATCCCCACCATCTGGTTCAGAGCCTTGAATGTAACAGTGCCCACGAGTGATGAAATAGGTAACAAATAAAGGCAAACCATACGCTTACAGGAATGCTGCTGCTGTGCACTTCTGCTTGTCTCATGAGTCTCTGATGGGTCACCTTGAGGTCTTGATGTGTTTTCTATGCCTCAGAGCATCCAGGAGATAGACATAGCTTGCACTGTGCTGCTGCAAGAATGACCACCTAGAATAATGCATGATAGCTGTATCAAACAATACACCAAGAGGCTCATGGGAGAAGAACACGGGTGTGGTGGTAATCTAATTGTACTGAATTATTATTTTGATTGTATGTTAATAAATAAAGTTGTCTGGGAGTCAGAGCTATTAGAGCCATAGCAAGAGTGTGGCAGTGGTGGCACACGCCTTTAATCCCATAGATATCTGTGTGTTCAGGGTCAGAGCTATTAGAGCCATAGCAAGAGTGTGGCAGTGGTGGCACACGCCTTTAATCCCATAAGATCTCTGTGTGTTCAGGGATACAGCCAGCATTGGAGACATATGCCTTTAAGACCTAGGGGGCTGTACATTCAGACAGTGACGAGGCAGTCATGTGTTTGGGTTTACAACCAATGAGAAGGCAGAACAACATACTTTAAAAAAACGAACCGACAGGAAGTAGGTCTTTTTTCGCGAAGCTGGGACAGCAGGAGGAAGGGTGAGATTTTAGCTCTGAGCTCTGACCTCTCGGCTTTCTCTTTTACATTGTTTCTGTGTTTCTTATTTAATAAGACGGTTGGTTACATCTACACACGGGGACTCAGAAACTCGGAAACTCTGTTTTGCAAATATCTCCCATCGTCTGAGGAATACAAAATACAGAAAAATAAAAATGCCCAGGACTAGATGTGTGACCAGAAAACATCCAGGGAGATTCTCAGTTCTTACTTGTGGATGAGATCAGACTCTGTGTAAGTAGGAAGTGAGAATTAAGTAGAGTTATAAACTGCTTATCACTGAAAAAATGTCCCAATGGCACAGGCCAGAGTGTCTCAACCTTTGTCATGGAGTGAAGCACAGTTGAGCATTGTAAAAGTGAAGCTTGATTACACACTCTTTCTAATGTTAAGGTCAATGTTTATTCATTGAGACATGTGCTCCCTGATTGTTTTGTTTTGTGATTTGTCTGCTTGTTTGGTTGCTTTTGAATAAGTTGTGCTTTGGGGGACAGCCATTGTCACACTTCTTCCCATGCAGTGATACTCCATGTGGGAAGCCATTAGCCAAGAATCTGTCTGGCAAATAACTGTATTGCCTCGAGACAGCCCAGCTTGTTTCACCCCCCCCCCCACTTCCACTTCAAGGAACACTTTGCCTTAGCTGACATTTTAACTATGGCTGTTTAGAAACTCACCCCTGCTTCAGGGGACCTTGTTCTGGTCAAAGTCTATTATTGTTTTTTACTCTCTTGAGGGGCCTGCCACCCAGATGCCAAATAAATCACATGCGGAGGTTTATTCTTAAATGTAAATAGCCAGCCTTAGCTTGGCTTGTTTCTTACCAGCTTTCCTTAACTTAAATTATCCCCATTCTCTTACTTCTGCAAATCTTATTCTTACTCCATGACTGGCTGTGCAGCTGTGTACCTGGCCCCTGGAGTCCTCCCCCTTCCTCTCTCACTCCTTTTATTTTCTTCCAGATTTCTCCCTCTATTTATCTGCCTCGGCCTGCCAGCCCCACCTATTTCTCTCTCTTGCCTCACTATAGACCGTTCAGTTCTTTATTAGACCATCAGGGGTTTTAGACAGGCACAGTAACACCGCTTGACAGACTTAAACACATGCAACATAAACAAAAGTAGTACAACTTAAAATAATATTCTACAACAAGAGCCTGCACCAATCCCAGAAAGCGTCACTCTAGGCAAAACAAAATTTGAAAAATTTTAGATAGTTTTCCTTGACAGCCACACCTGTGACTGCATTGAACCTTACCATGGACTTCTTCATTGGGGTCCAAATGAAAATAACCATTCTCTTTAGAGATGGTTTGAATAAGATTGCCCCCCCATAGGCTCATAGATTTGAATGCTTAGTCACCAGGGAGTAGCACTATTAGGAGGTGTAGGCTTGTTGACGTAGATGTGATCTTGTTGGAGGAAGTGAGTCACTGCGGGGTGGGCTTTGTGGTTGAAATGCTCAAGCCAGGCCCAGTGTCTCTCTCTCACTGCTGCCTGTGGACCTGGATGTAGAATTCTTGTCTTTCTCCAGCACTATGTCTGCCTGCATGCCACCAATGCTTTTCCACCATGACAATAGTGGACTAAACCTATGGAACTGTAAGCCAGCCCCCATTAAATATTTTCCTTTACAAGAGTTGCCTTGGTCGTGGTGTCTCTTCATAACAATGGAACACTGACTAAGACACTTAGCAGAATGGCTTACCTTGAGAGGAAGACAACGGTATCACAAAAAAAGGAGAGAAAAGAAGGAAGGAATGAGGAAGGGAGGAGAGAAAGAAAGAAACAAACAAACAATAGAAAGACCACCATATTTTAAATGTAATTTGCCCATGAACTAGAGTCTTGGTCCACAGTTTAATAATGTTGAGGGGTAGAAGACCCTATTAGAGGGGGTACCTAGTAGGAGGCAATCAGATCATTGAAGGCTCAATGCTCAGAAGTGATTAAAGAATCTAAATTTTAAATTAAGACATTCATTCCAATTATCATAGCATGAGAAATTGTGTGTGAATAATTTAATCAAGAAGGTAAAATAATTCTACAATATCAACTACAAAACATTGTTGGAAGTTATTAATTATCTAAAGAAATATAGAAAGTTCATATGTTCAAATAACTACTAGTGATGAGATAGTAATAGCTAACCAATCAGCCTATGCAAATTATAAAATATTTTAATAATATATAATACAATTTTAAGTATTATATAGTTATTCATATTGAATTACATTTAATAATACAAAATGTAAATTATAAATTTTTTAATAAAAATATCCCAAGTGGTTTTGAAATCAAAATAGAAAAACTAATCTTAAATTAATTGAAAGGAAAAAAATATATAGAAGAGACATTCTTCCTTTAAAAACCTACCATAAAGACATGCTAATTAAAAGGTCCCCATATCAAAGTAAGGAGACACGGTAAGATTTGGGAAATTCTATCTTCAAATATAGAACCTGGGAATACAGAGTACATTAAAGTACAGGAATCCAAGAAAACCATAAAAGCAAGATGGATCTCTCAGGGATAAGCCCTAGAAACTGAAATTCCCCTCACAGTTTCTGTCCTAAAATAGGCCATAAAACCTGGGTTCATGGGGCTGGAGACCTGGCCCAGTGGCTAACAGCACAGCTTGCCCTTGAAGGGGACTGAGGTTCAGTCCCCAGCATCAGCATTATGGCTTACAACCATCTTTAACTGGAGTTCTAGGGGCTCCAGCCTCCTCTTCTGACCACCCTGGGCGTCAGCACAAGCGGTGCACACACATGCATACAGGCAAAGAACACCACAGCCCATAAAATAGTGTAAACAAATCTTTTAAAAATTAAAAACACATGCCGGGCGGCGGTGGCACACGCCTTTAATCCCAGCACCTGGGAGGCAGAGCCAGGCGCATCTCTGTGAATTCGAGGCTAGCCTGGTCTACAAAGCGAGATCCAGGACAGGCTCCAAAACAAAACAGAGAAATTCTTTCTCGAAAATAATAATAATAATAATAAAACAGAAAATCCAGGTTCAGTTTCAGACATGCTGGTTTTCCCCCGAAAAACTTCATGAGGTCACTGTTTTGCCTACACTGGGTGAAGGAATATTCTGGATGCTAAGAGGAATCTGAACTAACAGATACCTTAAGTTTCCTATTGTTATGATGAAAGCAATTTAAAGGCGAAAGGGTTTATTCCAGGTCACAGCTCGAGGGTACCGTCCCCAGGAATCCCAAGCCTATAGACCCGGAAGCCCCTGGTCACCATCATAGATTAGCGAGCAATGAATGCATGCTGCCACTTAGTCCCTTCTCCTTTGTACACTCCACGGTCCCAGTCAGAGAATGCTTTCACCCACCATGGGCAGGACTTTCCCTCCTCAATTAATGTAATCAAGGCAATCCCCACAAGGCTTTGGACTTGCTGTAGACCCCAATTTTGGCTTCCTACTTGGGACCCCACAATTCCTGTACCACACTGACTAGCACCCAGGTAGGACACCTGTGCTCTCTCCCTCTTCTATTCCCATCTCCTAAGGGTACCCCTAATCCTGATGCCACCACCAGCCTCGAGCATTCCTCTCAGCCCATCTCCATCCTTTGGTACTCCCTACCTACCCCAACCAGGCTCCCAACCCACGGGAATATCCAGAATTCATATTCTCATAGAGGCAGCAAGTGGATTAGCAGTTGGCATGGTGTGGGGTAGAGAGGAGGGAGTAAATGATTAATGGATACTACAGACAGGACGAAATGGTAAATGGAGAATGAGCAAGGGGATTTTGTTTCCATAATTTGGAAATCAAAAGTAATATCGTGCGGCAGTATGCTTGTGCTACATCTGAGCCAGGGATTGCATACATTAGAATGGTAAGAAATGCTGAATGTTACATTGATTTTAAAAAGGGGTGCTATTTGGGCAGCACAGAGCCATTCTATGGTGGCATACGGCTCCTGCCAAGTTCATAGACAGAAATCATTCCAAAGGAATGTAGAGACTAGGAGAATGCTGTTAGCTTCAAGGAAAGAGATGTTTCCCTAAAGCATGGCATCTTCTCCTGAGTACAGAGAAGCAGGGCTGCAAGTCCAAGAGATTCTGAGTAGGCCTCAAGAGGGGTCAGATATAGTCCTCCACATGGAGTGGCTCGGCTCTGCTGTCTCTTAAAGCAACAGCACTCTCTGAAATGTAAATGGGAAGAAAGTAACAGAGGCCAAATGGGCCAATGGAAGAGCTCAGTGTAGAAGGTTTCCCACTGTTCTGGAGGCCCTGGATTTAACTCAGCATTCACTCACTCCCACAAAAAGTAAAACTAAAAGATCAAATGTGTGATGTTAATGAACACTGTTCTTTTACTCTAGTAACTTAAAACAACAATAATACACCCAAATTTTGGATTTCAAATGGCTCTTTAAAGCAAAGCAGATCTTATGACAGTGAGTCTGCATATTTACCACTTTGTAAATCGACTAGCCCTAAGTCAAAATTAACACCAAGGAAAGCATTATTTGCTTTCTAAATATTTTGATGTAGAACATAAAAATTCCATTCCCTAATTTCTTTTTAAAGAGCACCATCATTTCAAAACAATTTCACCAATAATGGCCTTTGTGTGAAACTAAATGCTATAGATAATGATTTTAAACTTGTGAGTCCTGTTACATCCTGTGCTACAGACAGTCAGTTTAATTTTACAGTCAAGTCATCCATCCTTTATGAGATGAGCAGATTTATCCTTTCATAATCCCATTTTGGGAGTTTATAGACCAAATGGGACACATGTCCTAGGAAATGTTAATGCAGAAAAGATTTGCTCATAAGTATGAATTTTCTTTGTTTTAAAAAGAAAAACTTGAAGAAAATACATCTTTTTATTTCGATTGGTTTTATAATAGAACCCTAGCATAATTTCCCTCTTTCAAAATATCCAGATTCTATATATTTTTTTATTCTGACACAGCTGGGAAAAAAATACCTCTCAATTTAACAATTTAGATTTTGCAAACAATTTGTGCATATTATGGCCTATTTGCTTTTGGTGTTATTGCATTATGATTTTAGATGCCAAAAATACTGCAATATAAAAATCCACAATTGAGTATGTTCGTTGACTCCAATGAATTGGTTTTTCAGTGGTGTTTTGTTAAAAATTTTATCCAGACTGCTTAGACTGTATCATTTCAGAATATCATGGCTTAAAAGGTAAGATGCCCCTGACTGGATGTAATTTCCATTCCAAATCAAGAGGAGTCAAGCTGTGATACCACTCGGAGCCAATGTCTCCTTCATTCTTTAGAACCTGGACCCCTGGCTATGCCTGTTAAATTCATCACTTATTTGTTTTGTGATTAGATGCCTCAGATTTTCAAAGTATCTCAAATGCTAAGCAGCCAGGCAGTGGTGGTGCACACCTTTAATCCCAGCACTTGGGAGGCAGAGGCAGGCCAATCTCTGTGAGTTCTCAGTCCTCCTGGTTTACTCAGCAAGGTCCAGGACAGGATCCAAAGTTACACAGAAAAACCTTGTCTTGAATTTTTTTTAAAAAAGCAAATTACTCTTTACCTTCAAAAGCTCTCGTCTGACTCGGAGTAAATGCACTAATATTAATCAATGGAAATTCTCTAGAAGTGAGCAGAGGTTTCCATTGAAGCCTCGTTTTTCAAGTTGGTGAGTCTGGGGTGTATTCAGAGGACAACAGCCACTTGGGCTTAGAGCAATTTGCCTTACCTTTAGGCTAAGTGTTCTACCCTTCAGGACTGTAGCTCTGCTTCATTTGCAAAAGAAGTTATGCTTGATTGAAACTGATTCCCAGGTTGTCAAACAAAATCATTCTTCTCTCCTATCCATCTAACTGCCCATTCATTTACCAATTTATCAATCTATGTATTGTGAACAATGCAGCTGTTACTCAATAGACAAGGTTGCTAGATATACGATGTTAAAAAGTTAAAGTGTGAAATAAACATGGCTCCTCTCACTAAGCATCCCCAACAGTGATCAGCTTTTTGCAGAGCTGAGTGAGGAGATAAAAGATGGTTTTTTAGCAAGAAATTTTAAAAGATGTGCTTAAAGTCTTATCCTTATAAACTTACTTCTCATAATGTTTATCTATGATCTTAATTCGGTAATATGAACTATTGCTTCAATTATCTATCTGGTAGGTGTTTTTTATTTATACATATCAATAGTGCACATTAATGTGGTCCATGCACATATCAGCATGCACTCGTCAAATCCATCCTTTCAACCATTTCCTCTGCCAATTTCTATTAAAAACTATTTTATTTTCAGGCTGATGTTTTTTAACATCTATATGAGAAAAAAAAGGATTGGTAGTTGTGTTTCCATGTCTGACATATTTCACTTAAGATTATGCCATCTGGTTCCATCATTTCTTTCTACAAATGACTAGATTTCATTAATTTACACAAAGTAAATATATCTACTATATATTGATTATGGCTTCTGCATCCACTACTTTCTTTCTGGTACCTATACTTAAAGATGGAAGATTGATGATAGATAGATGATAGGTAGATAGATAGATAAGTGATAGACAGATATAGATAAATAGGTAGAGAGATAGATGATAAATAGATAGATAGATAGATAGATAGATAGATAGATAGATAGATAGATAGATGATAGATAGATAGATGATGATAAACTGATTGATGAGAGAGAGAGAGAGAGAGAGAGAGAGAGAGAGGATGTAAAGCAAAATAAACTCATATACTATCATGGTAATATAAATTAATGCAATATTGGACAACAGTGTGGAAGATCCCCAAAAAACATGTGACATGGTTATCCTACTTCTGGGAATATATCCAAAAGAACTAAAATTACTGTAACAAATATCATTATGTTTATTGTGGCACCATTAACAGTAGATAGGTGGATTTTAAAAGGCATTAGTTCTGCTTTTGTTTTAGATAACTGTTGGCTTTAAACAATGAAATACATTCTTTTTCTCAAAAATGTCTCACTTAGGAGCCTCATGAATTTATTTCTGCCAAGTCAGTAAGAAAGGCCAAATAACCACCTTGCCAATCAAAGGATGAATGTTGAAGTATGAAATAAAAGTGTTAATAAGGAACGTTCATTTACCCAATAAAAATTCATGTACATGCTGTAACAGTGTCCTTGCACACTGAGCTCCCAACGTGAGCCAAGAGGGTTTAGAGCACAAAAGTGTAACAATTGATGTTCTTTCCTGTTCTCCTTTCTTCATGGGAACATCCCCCTCAATATTGCTGTCTGTGCCTTCTCAGTGAGAGGAGATCACTGAGGTTTACTCTTCTCATTGTTTTAATCTGTTTTCAAGCCTTAGTGTAAGGTAACCAATACTGTATGGGGTGGCACATGGATAAGTCATTTTAAAAGAGAAGCTCATTAGTCTAGAATGCATATGCAAAAACACACATTTGGATTTTAGATTTAGATGTTTTCCTCAGTAGTCATTTGCATGGAAACAGTGTGTCAAAATTAAATATTGAAAAGAAAAACATAAAACATTAATCTCAGTACTCAAGAGGCAGAAGCAGGAAGACCTTGTTTTCTAGGATAGCCTGGGCAACATAGCAAGACTCTGTCTCAAAACACAACTGAAGACATTGAAATCATTGTATATAATAGATCAAATATGTCATTAAAATTAATTTAGTATAATGTAGTAAAGGCTAGACTTCAACTAGCCATCTCATAAAGTTATCAATTCATTTTATAGCTTTGAATAATCATAATCATCATCATCATAATAAATAAAAAGCTGATAATAGAACAAATTAAAATACAAAGAGAATGTAATTTTGCCATTTTATAAATCCCAAAGGTTATTTTTTTATGCCCAATCTCATTCGTACTGTGCTGACATTCTCTCTGCCTTACTTTTTGCTTTAAATTTTCAGTTAGCTGCAGTATATATGGTCACATTTTTCTTTGTGCTTCACCAAGAATTCTTAAAATAGGTGACATTTTAATCCAGGGGTGATGGGGAAAAAATATGTGTGATATAAGCTGTGCGATATATTCATATAGCTCCCAAAGTACCTTGCAATTCATCTCCATGACAGCTGTTATTGAAGCTTAAGATCATTAGCACAGGAAACTTGGCAAGGACAGAGGACCGAGTTATAAATATTGGCTTCAGATGTCATTTCAGGATGGAGTTAAATTCTCTCAGGATGTAGGAGCATGGATTATATGAGAAACCCCAGTTGGATCCAGAGTTGCTTCTGAGATTAATGAATTAGGTGAAAGGAGTCGGAAATAAAGTTTGAATTTATGTTGCTGTTTAATTCTTTAAAGAAGTTTTTCAGCAGACTTCGAAGTGTTTGATTTTTGTGTCTTAGATGTTGCTTAACATGAAGCAAGTCACGGCATGGCTCCTGTTTCCACTGAGTTGAATCAAGTTACAGTTGTTGTTTAACGCCTCGTGTATTCTGAACCCTTTCCCACCCTCTTCCTCCTTCAAGTGAGTTTCTTCAACGTCCTCCACATTTCTCCTCCTCTTCATCTATAGTTATTAGGAATACCATGTTTATTAGTCTAGAAACAGTCCCTTCCCTCTGCCTTCTCCGTGTGTTTCAGTGTTTTTTGCAACCTTTTTGCAAGTTGCGTTGCTGAAAAGATGGTAAAGCAAATTACTTCCCATGGTGTTTATATTGAATAACGAATACTATATTTTTAATATCTATGCTGCAATGATAGGAGGTTTTAAAAAGATTGTCTGAATTATGAAAAGCTTGGGAATAAGTGATGAAAATAAAGACAGACTGAGATGAAGGCAGGGAGAGGTAACGCAACATTGAATGTCATGAAATGTTGCAACAGGTGCACTAAAATTTGTTTTGCTTTGTTTATAAGTCAACAACAATGAAAATTATAACACTATAAAGAGAGGGTAGGATAAAAATATTTCCATGGATACAGAAAAACAACTTTCCACTATAGCTCTACATAGATGTAATAGTCTTATTAAATAAGAAACACAGAGCCAAATACAGAGTTAAAAACCCAAGAGTTCAGAGCACTAGCTAAGAGCTGAGACTTAAAACCACCTTTCTTACCCTTCACTACCACTATTGTCCTTCCCCTCAGAAAAAAACTACTTCCTGTGTATCTGTCTTTTTATTGACTTTCTGTTCTGCCTTCTCATTTGTTATAAACCCAACCACATGACCTCCTCATCACTGCCTGTCTATACAGACCTCCAGGTCTTCTATGGTTGGTATTGAGATTAAAGGCATATGTCTACATACTGGTTGTATCCTTGAACAAATAAAGATCTATCTGTCATGTGATCTGGATTAAGGGTGTGTGCCATCACCACCTGGCTTCTGCTATGGCTTGCTATTAGCTCTGACCCCCAGGCAATTTTATTTATTAACATACAAATAAAATCACATTTCAGTACAAATAAAATATCACCATAGCTCTACCACTGGAAAATGGCATGTGGTGATTTCCAAACTTATGTTCAGTATCAAAGTAATTTAAAATGCATGTCCAGCTGATTATACTTGATATTGCCTAGTAAATAAATATTCACCTTTTGAAATACCTAATGTCTGTATATAGTTAATACTATCTTTTCGAAATGTGCCTGGCAACTCTTATGGTCTTGAAATATCCCTTAAGCAAACAGACCTTGCCTTGTTGGAGGAGGGAACGGGGGTTGAGTTGGGGGGTAGGCTGGAGGGATGGAAGGAGGGAGGAGAGGGGGATCTGTGATTGGTATGTAAAATGAATTAAAAATTTCCTTATTTAAAAAGAAGAAAACATAAGTGTACCTTGGTCCAATACCTTTATCATTTTATTAATAAACATGATAAATTGGGGGGAAAGTTCCAGGGGCTAAAAATAAGAAGGCACAGGACTGACTTGTTTGAACCTACTAGCATCACAGATTAATGTTTTTCAGAGGAAAGAATGAGATAGGAAAGGTAAACTTAAAATCTTTGTCCATTATACAAAGTCTAGTATGTACTTACCAAGTAACATTTGAGAAATTGCATTTGAGGAATTTTCAAATTTTATTTAGTGGCTATCTTCAGGTACTATAATTGCTATTAAAAATAAAAAATAATACCGAAACTTGGTAGATTATCAATAATGAACACTTCTCTCTCACAGTTCCAGAGAAGTTATCAGTAAGGTCAATGACTTGTGAGAACCTGTGTCCTAGTTCAGAAACGGTCACCTTTCTGTTAGGTTGACACATGGCAGCGAGTTGAAGGAACTGTAGGTTGTCTTCTGATCCCATTGGTAAGTACTCCATCTCTTAACACCAGCATTTGGAGCATTCAAATTCATGGCATGAGTCAGAGGTCTGGGGACACTAACATTCTGACTACTTCAATTGTTGAAACAACCGCAGAAAGAAGATCTCTAAGGCTCTGCCAATATAGATAGGAATTATGTCTTAAAATGTGAATCAAAGAATGGTTAAACAAATATTTATGGATCATATCAATAAGCAAAATGAAGCTGATAAAAATCACTCATATGATCTGAGGCACAACAAAACAAACCCCATTTCAGAGAAATAAAATTGAAGGGCAAGAAAACCTATGTAATTTCCATCCACTAAACTGAAGGATGGCTGCACATGTCTTAACTCTAGCCATTTTCATTTGGATTTTTTGCTTGTTTGTTTGTTTATTTGGTGATAGTTTTTGATGTAGCTGAGATTGGCTTCAGACTTTGTAGTAGTCAAAGCTGAATCTCCTTCCTAATCCTCTTTGTACATCCAAAGTGCTGGAATTACAGGCATACATCACCACACCCAGCTCCAACTCTAGCAATTTTGATTTGGACAAATATAAATGTGATTTGAATAGATAATATATTTAATTTGTATAGTTAAAAATAGATAGGTGATGATGATGATGATGATGATGATGATGATGATAGAAAGATAGAAAGAAAGAAAGGAAGGAAGGAAGAAAGAAAGGAAGAAAGAAAGAAAGAAAGAAAGAAAGAAAGAAAGAAAGAAAGAAAGAAAGAAAGATGACAAATAATAGAGAATAGACAGACTGACCAAGGAAATTCAGATGATATTCTGAAGCACAAAACAGTATTTGTTAATGTGTCATGTCAATGCTATTCTACATAACTTATAAAATCATATGCAATTGTAAATTTTTCTTGCTGTCAATTTTTCTAAGAGGTTGTCAGGTTGCTTTCAGAAAGGAGGGAGACCCAATAGATTTCTAAAAGAAAGGTTTGATTGCTTATTAAACCAGTACCTGCCTCTACAGCTACTCATTGTAGGATTCAGCTTGTTATCAAAAAGGCATAATGCTCTCAGAGTCAGCTTCTCATGTATAAAATGCAGAGACAGAGCATTATGATTTCTAAGTTCTGCCAGACCAAGGATATTTAATTTTTTTCTTAAAAGAACTGGGTATAAAACACAATAGATACAGAAAAGGTTGGAGAAAAATGTACTGTAGTTTTACAAAATATAGCAATACAAGAAATTTTGGATTGAAAATGACTGTCTATCAAGATATTCTTTGTAGAAGACACATGTCCAAAAAGCAGATAATGGCCCAGTGTGAGGGAGAGAGATTTTAATACCTGGTGCACTCATCTTTCCCTGAAAATCCATATAGCCTAGAAGTTATAAAAAAAATCATTGCTACTTGAAACTAAACACATGTATAAATCTAAAGCCATTGAACAATTTCAAATCCAGGTTATAAGAAAAAAAAGAGAACGTTATGTTTCCAAGGGATTTTTTTTATTATAGCCTAAGTTCTCATAACTGATGTTTCTTTAGAATGTTCAAAAGTGGCCATATTTAAAATTGCTATTGGTAGTATTTTTATGTTTTTTTTTAAATGAAGGAAATTACAAAATAACCAATACCCTGGAAAACCTCCTATCAAAAAATATTTCCTGGGAGTCTTTGTAACATTTCATTTCCATTAGGTTCTGAACAGTTGTACTTGAAAATAAGTCACCTCCTGGAGAGTCGGAACAAACCTAAATTAAGCAGTACCAGAAGTTCTTACACATTCCTACCAAAGCCTTTTGCACTTGAAACTGACAGTGACATCAACGTGATTCAGGGCTGGAGAATGTGACCCACAGGAAAGTAGTTGGAGATGTTGAAGTTGAGCACACAGCATTATCCCTAACATGAATGTAAAAGACAACTTGGGCTGCTTTTGACACACACACATCATTTCTATGATTCAAAGCTGAAAATATTCAGGATGAAATACCCGTGGAATGTTCACATAATTAAAAGGAATTCAACTGCTCAGATATTTTCATCGCTAAAATTTCATTCAGTTCATAACTAGGGTTGGGAATGGAATACAAAATGTTAAACTGGACAGCCAGACGTCACTGCTAACCACAGACTTACATTCTTTTGGCTATTTATACCCTTTGTTTACTTTTTGCATTTCCTCAGCTGGGACAGGGACTTTCTGCTTCTAGTCAATTTCACTCTTATTTTTGGCACAAAAAAGTACATTTTCCAGTACTTCTGGAAAATGTTACATATAACAAATTCTTTGCAAAGAGATGATGGAAACATTTCTACCAGGGTTTAATAAATTGTGTGTTAATAACTTGTCACCACTGACCCAAGAGATGCCTGCCCTTCAAAAATATGTCTCAATTGTCTCTAAAATGACAAGGGTAATAAATGATCCTCTGCTCCCCACAACCCCCAGTCCAATATGACCATCCAAATATATTACTCCAGTCTTTAAAATATAAGTGATCTTCATGATTAGCCTGGTAAGAGCTCATCTATACTCTACTCCAACTCCTCCTGAGGTTTCTGAATGATTCATTGAGAATCTCTGTCACTATTCTAACCTGAAGAACTTAATTCTGGTCCCCAGTGATTGCAATTAACTCTAGCCTCCTGTCAGCCACCATATTATTTTTGTCTTTAATTATATCCATTTTATTTAAACCTAAATTTTGGAAAATTTTAAGTCTATGTTTACTTTTCAAGAACTACAAGAAGGAATAATGATATTTTGTTTAAAGTAAGCTCTAGTACTTAGAGATTAAACACAGACCATTTAAAGAGAGACTAAGAATTAATTCCCAGATCAATATTGCTCCAACACCTTTGTTAATTATGTTTGCAAAAAGAAGTTGCCCTATTCAAATCTCAGTTCTTACTGTGATGATGAAAACTGATACTCCCATCTTTATCTGCCAGTCCAGGACATTTTTATTTGCTGTGAAGCTCAGTTTAAAAAAAAATCCACATCATGCAGCCAAATAAAAAATGAATAGAAAGTTATAAATACAGCTTGAAGAGGAAGGAAAGGCTACTTCCTTCCAGTTTGGCCTTGAATATACCACCACATATTATTCTGACTCATCTATACAAAGGCTCCGGTGACCAAAAACAAAACCACAAAAAATAAAAATAAAAAAAACATGGATAAATGCCTGTAAAAAGATGAGTGAAACTCAGCATAACCACACCTATCATTATAAATATGTTCATCAATATGGCTAAAAATTTTAAATTCTCAAAGACAAAATGCTGGCCACGTTTAGACAAAATGGAATCTCTTTTTCTTAGATGGGAATATAAAATGATAGAGTCATTCTTAAGAAAAAATACTTTCACAGAAAATAAAACATACAAGAACCATACAACCTAACAAGGGCATCTTTGTGCATTATTTTTGCCCAAGAAATGAAAACCTGTACTCCATCATAAAGCATGAATACAACTTAATTTTTAATAGTTAAAAACTGGTAAGATAAAAACACCCTTCAATAGTTGAATGATTAAACAAGATACTATACATGCAAAACCATGGTACATCACTCAGCAATAATGCAGTAAGTTATTGACATACTCAACACTTTTCATAGATCTCAGGACATGATGCTGAGTGTAAAAACCCAATTAACTAATGGAACAATCCAATCAAGAAAAGGTTAGGTGCTATATATTTCATTAATATAACAATTTCAGAAAGACATGGAATAGAGAACAAAGATTGTCAAAAAATAAGAATATTAGAAAGGAAGAGAGGAGATAAATGTAACCATGAAAGAATGGCATAAAAGATATTTTTCCACTGATGGAATAGCTGGTTGTCATAACTGAAGTGGTTGTTGCACAAAACTCTGAATGTGCTAAAATGACAAAGAAGGATATATATGTAGTAAGATGCTAACTTCTTGCACTTTGTGTTGTGCTATATTTATGTGAGATAAAGATACTGGGGGATAAACTGAATCAAAGTCACATGGGAGCCCTCTCTACTGTTTTCCAAACCCCTATAAATCCATAACTGTTTCAAAATCATTTAATAATTTACTAGAAATCACATTGCTGAGTAATCACAAATCACTTGGTTATACTAATTTCTCTTTGAGTTGACTGTAGGTTCATCAAACTCAGCACATGGACTTGTAAAATTTTAGCCTTCAGATTGCAGTAATATTATTAAAATTTAACTGGAATACTGGTCCTCTCTTACATTTAGCTGCCTCATACATTCCCCCATCCTCATCCACTTCTAATAATCAGAAGCTCTGTTGTGGGAACACGCATTAGACATTGTCCCCTCCCCCCCATTTAATATATTCCACCTGGGGCTTGGCTTCCCATCTGCTATTATCAGTACCAGAACTAGGCTACCTAGTCAATAACTTTACTCTCTGTCAATCATGATTGACTTGACAGGGGGAATGTGACCCACACTGATCATTCTATGTCCTGGTGACATTAGTTCATTCATGTTCATTTCTTTACAGATTTCAAGTGTCTTTTAATATGGATAGAGTGAGCTGAGAATTAAGCTAACAACGCGGTTTCACACTTCAACTATTAAGTCTTTATTCTTAATAAATTAATAATTAATAATAATTAATCTATTATTAATTTTATTTCTCTTATTTTTATTGTATTGGACAAGTTCTAGCCATGTGTCCCTGATTTCCTGGTACTTGAGATGTCACTCAGGCTGGCTTTAAACTTACAGCAATGCATCCTCAACTTCTCAAGTGCTATAGTCACACACCACCATGTATTACTTTCTCTCTTCTTTATATTGTTGCTAAGTTAGGTGAGGCTGGATCTCTATTACCTATATTCCAAGGTCATGATGAATCTCAATGATGAAATAACATAATAGTGAAATGCTATAGTTTGATTTTTTAACTTTGTCATTTGAAAAAATTAAATAATAAGTCCCTCCTTTCTTCATGCATGAAGAGACTGGATATGATTCATATAAATGTATAAAATTGCTGACATTTTTTCAATTTACTCATAAAAATTCTAATTTCATATGATTTAATCAAGTCATTGAGCTTTATTAATAGTTAGTGTATGTGAGATAAACTAGTTAGTCATTTGATTAGTGATAGAGTAAGTTATTTATGTTTGCCAAACTGTTTTCCACAGAATCTATACCATTTTACAAGCCTGCCAACAGTGTGCAAAGATCCTCATTTCTCCATCTCTCTGCCAAACTTGTCATTTTTAAATTATGATGATAACAGTGGCAAGCATACCTATTGCAGTAGTTATGGAATGGAATTTAATTATGGCTTAGATATCTATCCCTGAACAACTATGTTAAGTTTACACATGCTAATTGACCAATTGGGTATATCATCTTTGATGATATATACTGAAATTCTTTGACCATTTTAATTGAAATATTGTATTTTGTTATGGAGTTAAATAGTAAAAGTTTCGATGTTCTGTATATTAGATCTTTGTCAAATATGTATTGGAGCTTGAAAATACTTTCTCCTACTTTTCATGTTTTCTTTTTACTTTTTTGACATTAATCTTTGGAGACCAAAGTTTTATTGTTGATTAAATCCAATAAATTATTTTCTTTTGCTTCTTGTTCTGGGGCTGTAATATCTAAGAATTCAAAATTGTAAATCCAAACTTTTAGATCTTTTATTTAGATCATTGATCTTTTGAGCTAACTCTCTACAAAGCATGGGTTATGAATTTTGAAGCCGATCAAAGGTGTACCAATTGTATATTTAAAGCATTGGGGAAATTATTCTGACATAAAAGATACCCAATTTGCTGGAAATTGTAGACTTCAAATTTAGCACAACACTAAAGCAGATTGAGATGTAGGCTTGATGCATCTAAGATTTAGAATTAGTGGCTGCTACACGATGTTGCACCATATTCAAGTAGGTGGGGCATTTAAAGTGGCATGCACTACACTTCGGCTGTATTCTGCAGAACACTTTAGTGTGGGCTTATCTGATCAAGCCACTGCCTGGCAGTATCTAATACTGTGATACATATGGACATATTTGTTGGTCTGTCCTACAAAACCATAATCTAGACCAGAAAGTTCCAAATCACCCCTGTGATTTTAAACAAGCCCCCTGTGTTCACACAGAATTCTTCCTTTTGCTAACCACTGGTCATCACAATGCTTCATTTTACTTTACCACCATCGTTTGTAATGGTCAGTGCAATGATTTTATCTTTACACATATAAGAAAACTTAATTTTCATAAATATAATGGCTTCCCAAAGTTACATGGGAAAAAAATATTTAATGTACTCAAAGCCGCTTCTTGGGGTCCTGGCCAATGTTCTTTCCCCTCCCAGTCAAATCTTCCTCTGTGATTCTAACGAAAATTCATGGAAACATTTTTTTTTGTAAGAAAGTTGTTTTAACTCATTACTGAAAACCATGTATAAGAAGTGCTAAAAAGTCATAAAACACCACTTTCCCTCTCAATGAAGTGTGCAGCATGCATTTATAAGCTTTTAGTATAATAATTTTATAACCAAACAGCTGCTGGAACAATGAATTTTTATGACCAGTGTCTCAGTTGGCATTTTTCTCCTACATATGACAAAATAAACTTTTTGTGATACAATTCATCTAGCTCAGATGCATTTAATAGAATCATCAGCAAAAAGAGAATCCATGAGATAAAAACCACATTGCTAGCAGGATGAGATAAAAAAAATGCATATTGGTTAATCTACTGTTTTTACTCTTGTATTCCTGGTGGTTCATATAATAATTTTTTTCACGTCATTTAAACAAATAACAACTAGGACATTATTAAAGGTACTTAGGGTAAATATGTTTTCTCTGTTCATCATCAGACCAATGTAATGTACATTTTTCATGTGGGTAATCTTGTGAGATATATATATATATATATATATATATATATATATATATATATGACAGGCTTCATATATTAATAAGACAACATTACCTTTCATTCTAACCAACAAAACTAGTGGAAATATATGCAACTAAGTAGCATATAGAAGCACCCACTGATGCCAAGGTAATAAGGGGTCCTGGGAAGTAATGGCTTTCCTCTCTCCAGAGGTACTCTAGCACAGGTTCAAGCTGGCCTTGCACCCCATGGCGGTATGACAACAGTGACTGATACATGGCCAGAAAGTAGTAGTGAATTACATTTAAGAGCCTTTCCGGTTGTAACCTAAACTCTGAAATAATACAGCATACAGCTAAAGCTGTAAAATAAACCCTTTCTCAAAGCATCCACTTGCTTTTATGTTACTGTTTCTCTCTGCTTTTCATTTTCCCGCCTTCATTATTCATATGCTCCTCTGTAACAATTGCCTGACTTGTTGAATGAAACATTTTCTCCAAGAGAAATAGCCTGTACTTCCCTTTATAATGGCAACCCCATCCAGGATATATTCTTTACTTATTCCCAGTGACTTTCTTTTGTTTATTTTTCATTAAATACCTTTTTAGCATTTGATAGAAATAATTCCACTACTAGAATGCCCTACACTTAAATCACATCATTATTATATCCTCGATTATGGGATTATATTAAAAACTGAAATATGGTATAATTAGCAGCTGAAAGCCCAACTAACAAATGTAAAATAAATTTTAGGGAAAATTAAAGACTTTCTTGGCAGTGATAACACCATGCATGGCATGTCAAATTAAATAGGATCCCAATATTCTCAAAATGTGTTTTCTACAAGGTGAAGAGGTTAATTGTGTTGTAAAAGGAATTTCCTAAAGAATGTATCATCTTTTTTAAACTGAACCACATTTACTGTGGCAGGAGGCCATAGTATTGAACTTTCAGATTAGGATACAATTGACAAAGTGTTCAGAAAGAGTTTTCCCTAATTGTTGGTGGTTGGAGCACTCTATGTCATTATGTTTAGATTTATTGATTATATTTGATAAATTAAGATGATTAATATGAGCTAAATTTCATAAAAATTGAAGTCGTAAATTTATCTAAATGAAATTGGCTGAAAAGTTCCATGTGACTAAATTTTTATACAACAGCACCCAGCCATTTAGAGGGCATGATTTTTTTTAATGTGTCCCCTGAGAATTATTGCTATTTTAACCACATTCGCTTTTCAAATTGAAGGACTCGACTCATCTTCACTGTCACTTGTGGTAATACATACAACATTTTATTAGTGTCTATGAGTGACCTGAGTTTCTTTTCCTCATAAATCCCACAAGCTTTGTTTCTACTGAAAGGTCGTATTTCTAATGTGTCCAGCTTTCAAAGGAATAGAACATCCGGTGAAGATGTATGGCTCCCACATAGCAACTGACATCCCTAAATCCACACTCTTTAATATCCTCTTCTCTTTAAAGAATGCATCATCATCCCTCAGCTAAAACAGACCAAGGTGATTCTTAAAGTTCAAGATGGTTAATAATGTGGACAGCAGCACTAAATGTTTGCTAAGAAACTGAGCTTCTTCGTTTGCTCAGGCTGCCATATCAAATTGCCAGACACTAAATTGCTTAAAATACAGAAATGCATTTACTAACAGTTCTGCTGCCTGAACTTCCAAGAGATTCTGGCTAGGGCTCCTGCTGAAATCTTTCTTCCAGGGAAGGGTGGGGAGAATCTATATCTTTAGCACTCATAATGGACCAGATTCTTTGTCCTCTTGCCAATTTTTCTGTAGCATGAATTAAAACTGTGGGAAGGCAGCTGTCAATTTTATTGATTAAATAGAAATATTACTTCTGCTTTTATGTAACCAAATACCCACTTGCTCCTAAAATTCATGTGTCAAAACTCTATCCCAGTGTGTTAGTATATGGTAATGAGACCTTTTGAAAATAACTGGGGTTAGATGAGGCCCCACTTAATGTCATCTGCCTCAAGCTCTGCATATCCCACATAATGCATAACAGAAATAGTTAGTATTTGCAATGTCTATAAGTAAGTAAAGATTAGTGTGAGAGTTGAGCAAATTTAAAATGATTTTCCTTGGCTAGAGAGATTGCTCAGTAGTTAATGGCATTTACTCTCTGTCAGAGAATTCAAGTTTTGTTCACAATACACACCTGTGATTTCAACTCCAGGGAACCAGACACCCTACCCTGGTATTCCATGGGAATGTACATACATAGCATATGTACACACATATGTGTAAATAAAATAACTAAAATAGATGAGTAGATAATCAAGTGTTTTGAAGTCTAATCCACCACAATATTTTAATAAGTGTGTTATTCATTCACAAGAGTGAAAACTATTATCAAGAAGCAATTGACCAAAGTGCAAGAGGAAACATCAGTTTCCCACTTCAGGTTTGTTCCTCTCCCTCAGTCTGTAATCTTTGGGATTACAAAGATTTAAAAGACATCTCCAGTTCGAGTAGCTCTAAAGGAAAGTTATTGGTTCCTATGACAAAATGTTCTCAATTTGTCTTCCGATTTTCAAAGAGGGCTTTCCTGGCCAGGTCAGCTGTCACTAACAGCACCCACTAGCATCTGATGGTCTCGGCTCTGTCTCCTTGCTGTTTACTTCAGTAACTTCCCGTGCTTGGGGAGCTCCTTGGCTCAACGTCAACTTGACCCACCTCTCTTTCACACTCAGAGGACATACAGAAGTATAAATGCTTCTCCCCACACAAAAATAGCAAAGCATCTCCTCCCGAAACCTCAGGAAATGTTGCCTTTCAATGCCTTGCTTACATTTGGAATCTAGACCCTGAATGATTAACTCTGGCCAAAAGAAGCAATATGGTAGATGACTGTTAGCCAATGACATTTTACTGCAGCATGGAGAATGGCAAGATTTCAGTGGAACTGGGGATATACATTTGTCAAGAGAAAAAGGAAGGGTTCTTGGGTGTCCAAAAGAAAATTGTAGGTGAAATTATGCCATATCTTCCTCTACCTTTCCACTGGTCTTTTCTTTACCTTCACAAAAACAACTAGAAAATAATGTACATAATAATGTGAGTCTAAAAGTTTCATCCTTCCCACCTGACATTGGGGCCCAGAAGCAAAGTAAAAACTCCCCTTCTGGAGTCAGCATCTATTGTCCCGGTGTCCCTGGGGGTAAATGCAAGTCAGAGGCAGAAGAAGCCCCAGAAGTTTTCAGCCAGTTAACCATGTATACATACATAGAATAAAAACAAAATAAAAATCCTGTCATAAATGAGGCTGTCCTCTGACAAGCGTACATATGCTACTGTAGCACAAGCACCATCATTCACACAGATGAATGTGCTCACACACACACACACACACACACACACACACACACACACACACACAGATTGTATATACACATACATGGCATTTTAATTGGGAGAGTCATGCTGGGCTATCAAGAGGCGGGGCAGGGCAAAAAGGTTAAGTTTGAACATGAAGTCGGAAGTGGACAACCAAGATAACATTTGTTAGTTATGGGACAAATCAAGTCAGTCAAGAACATATGGTGAGAAATATAAATTAGGACTGCATCAACATAGAGAATGAATCTGCTCTACCAGGGAGCTAATTTTCCTGACAGAAATTCTCTCCATCTTAATTATTGATGTCTGTGAATTATTTTGGCTACTGCAGTCTGAGGTCCTTAAAGGGCACCAGCTTCTGACTGACATTCATACACCACTGTTTGGGGTATCTGGTAGATGCTAAAAAGGATTTGTGCGATCCAGGGATGTTTCACTTAGGCCACCTCAGCCACACATCTGTTATCATGGCTCTGTCCTGCCAGAGCTCTGTCATGCCTCATTCCTCACCTAAACAAATCTTGCTACCACTTGATGCAATTTGACCTGTAGAGATAGAGATAAATCTCAGACTCAGTGTCTGGACAAGTACTGATCTGTAGCAAGATTTGGATGTTCCCTGGAAATGTGCCAAGACCTAAATTAACTGTGCTATGCCATACATTAATAGTTTTATGCGTTCTCCGGGCGATTGGACAAAGTATGGTGACACGTAAGTGTTGGCTAAATATTCTCAGATATTTAAGTGCTGTCTTCTTAATGCTTTCTTTATTCCTTTCCTCCATTTGTTTTACTTATTTATTTGTTATTTTGAGATATGGTTTCATGTAGTCCATGCCAGCCTCACACAAAGTCTGATTCTGAGGATAGCTTTGGACATTTGACTTGCATTCCTCTACCTCCTGAATTATGAAATTATAAACATATGCCACCATGCTTATTTGTTTGTTTGTTTTGCAGTATTTGGTACCGAACCTAGAGCATCATATATGCTAAGCGAGCATGTTCCAGCTGAACAGTCTCAGCAACCCTCTGTTTGCTTCTTATCTTGACACAGGTCTCACAAAGCTGCTGATTGGACTTAGAGTTGTGATTCCTTCACCTTGGCTCCTGGGAAGGTAGGACTGCAGATTTGTGCTACTAGGAATTGATTGTCTTCTTCTTTGGGCATGAGTAAATGTTCAAATGCACTGGGAAATGTTTTCCCTTTTTCCATTTTAATAAGATGAATAGGGGAAGCATTTCTATGTATTTGTATCATTTATATACAAGATCAACATTTGGCCTCTGGCAAAACAGTATATGATGGCTGGTTACTTATTTTTATGCTTTTAATAGTTTGTTTAACAGATATAAATAGTGTGCCCCATTCATTTTCCTCTTTTGTTATCATGAAGCCCATTTTTTTCCTTTATCATAAAGACTGCCATAACCAGTTGGTTCTACATAGGATAAATATAAAGATAACCTTGATAGTTCCTTTCATCCATTATTGGGCAGAATTTTACCAAATGTTTGAAAAGGTACTAGATGAAGAGAGTGCAGCATAGATTTTGAGGGTTGTGGAATACAAAAATAGATGAATGAAACATTGACCCGGGCTTCACATTTATAAATTTTTATGGTAACTTATTTAAGTGGATGTTCTGCCACAACACTATAGGACAGAAATGAAAATGTCCTCAAGCTATCAAATCTTCACCTCTCCCCTGATCTTCTTTCTTCCTCACATTTAAGACATTTATTTCCAGAGCATGTTGATCCTGAATATTCATTAATTTTCAAAGTCCTGGGGTTTTGCCAGTTTAGATTTATATGATGCTCCATTATACTGTTGAGCAGATTTCATGGCTCTCTAATCAAATTAGCTCATTTCTAAACACAAACATTTTTATAAGACACTTGCCCAAAGCAATTGTGACTTCATTCTCATTCTGTTTTTTTTAAATAAAAAATTGAACAGCGGGTTATTATGTTCAGCATATCACCTGCTGTGTGAAGAGACCAGCACGGGGGAGCTATGGCCAACCTTCCCGTAGCGGTTCATATACACACTAGAGATCAGAGAGTTTTTACAAGACCAATAGTCAAAGCCCCCTGGATTTCAATTATCCTTTATTTATTATCTTAGCTGCTCCACTGTTTGCAGAGTGTAGTCATCTTCCACACATTCACTGCTTCCACTTTAATGGTTGTGAAGTATCTGCTATGATGCATTTTGTCATTTAATATTAGGTTTACTATGCAAAACACAGCTAAATCTTGACAGGCCCCATAAAAACTCATCCTAAATGAACCATTATATTGTACGCTGTCAACGAAAGACTAAAGAAATACAGTGCCGCTCCACAAAGCCTGCAGAAGCAGCAGAAAAGAGTGAGTGATACAGCTTACAAAAGGGAGTCTACCACAACACATCATGTGCTGGACAAGATTTACGGCTGCTGTAAACAACCAATCAGGATATGGGGTGAGGGTAACTGGGGACATAGCAACAATTAAAACTCAACACACAAAATAGTTTTAGAACACTTATGGGGGATTAAATTTTTAACAAGACCTGGATCCTGCCTTGTTCAAGTTTAGCAAAGGGGGAAGAAAAAGTGGTATATGCTTGACTGTAAACAAGACGCATCGTAACTCAGGATATAACATACACATAAATCCAAGACTCTGGCTGTCACATAGTAGCAGTTTAATCACAGACTCTGGGGAACCGGATCAGTGTTCTCATGATCTTGAGACCTGGAACTTTCCATAGGGTCCAAAACTTGGGGCTGTGTACCTGCAATATGGAGACCATGGAGAGCCTAGGCCCTGAGCTCATGAAATCTGTTGAGAAGATGAAGATGAAGGTTATGTCTCTATGGGGCCCTTGTGCCCCAGTCATCATGGGAAGAATAGATATGTTCCACTGCTCTGTTCAAGAGCTGCTGAAATTACCCAATACAGTAGAGTATGTTTAAATTAACAGTTGTATAGGCAGGCACTGAAGCCACGACAATGTGACACTGAGTGCCAGATATTAGGGACCCTACCCCCAATGGCAATCTCCTAGGCATATCTTCTGTTCCCTACAATTCCTGGACAACAAAATGCATCCGCTTGTCTTCCACTGCTCAACAACCACTTTCTGTGTCCTAACTAATAGATAGGTCCTTAGAGTTTGAGGTTTCATTACTTCGTTAGCTCTCTCCCAAACAGAATCCTGTCCTCTCTGGGGAGGCCAGCCTCTCCAACTAGTGAGGCATCATTATCCTACCTTCAGAGAAACTAGATTTTAGTATTAATATTTAAAGTCTAGAATTGTGGGCCTGAGTGACTTACTCCCCAAAGGGGGAGTTCCATTAACACTGTTAGCATAGAATATATAAGACATCTATATAATGCGTATTACTTTTACTTACAACATACTCAAATATAGTGAAAATTTTAGTATAAAATTAAATATCTATCATGAATTTTTAATTTAATGCAGTGGTTAAATACATTAAAATATATTTGATACTGACACTGTGAAATCCAATGTGAAACTCTATAGCTCCCTGTGGCTTTTCTAACAATAGAGAAGTTCACTGAAATCTACAGACTTCAAGTCTGAGTGATTTCACTATGGGGTGTTTGCTATTTGAAAGTATTTTTGATAATGAAGATGTAATGGATTATTTTTATTTATTTATTTATTTGTTTTTTTTCGATACAGGTTTCTCTGTGGTGTTTTGGTGGCTATCTTGGATCTCACTCTGTAGACCAGGCTAGTCTTGAACTCACAGAGATCTGCCTGGCTCTGCCTCCCAAGTACTGGGATTAAAGGCGTGTGCCACCATCACCCCACCGCCCGGCGGATTATTTTAATTTTTTTTAAAAAATTAGGAAATGTTTCCAAGAGACCAATGTTTCTGAAGAAAGTTTAGATTTTTTATAAGTGAAGCTTCACATGACTCTGGTAGTGATTGCAAAGCACAAGGGCCTTGACAGAAATGGGGAGAGTAAAGACTATTCTGATGAAGGTTTCGGTGGAGTTGAAAACCCATAGAGGTTACCCTTGTTACATAAATGACAGAGATTTGCATACATTTTATCCATGCCCAGAGATAAAGTTTGCCATAAACGTAAAGGTGGTGGAATAATGTATCTCTCATTTACTTAGGAGAAGAAATTTCAAGGCAGTAAGCCTTCAAGCAGACAGGGAACTACACCTGCTTTTTTTTTTATTTTCCCCAGATTATAGTGGAACCCAAGAACAATAGCAACAAAGGAACTGAGCATAAAAAGTACAGGTTAGGCATACAACCACACAAATTTCTATTGCATTATCTAGCACCGATTAAAAAGCTGTGTTCTGCGATGGAATGACAGCAAAGATTATTACCTTTAATTCCTAAGATGCTTCAAAGCCAACACTGCCAGACATAGAGAAACAGAAATGGAAATAGACTTGAAATAAATATGAAGAATCTTTTGAGAAGAGATCTCTGGGACACCACCCATAATCAATAGCCCATGCAGTTTTGGCTCATCTTCATCTACTACAACATCTAGAACTCTTTGTAGCCAGATTTCAAGCAGGCCAATAGACAGATCTGGTGATGACATATTTTGGCATGTTCTCTATGGGGGATTTTCTGGTTTTCCAGTATGCAACAGTTATGGGGTCATGGAAGCTCCACAGAGATTTCAGATGAAAGCTTGTGAGGTCAAACTGTGCTTGGAAAGGCCAGAATCCTTGAAAGCAGTCCACAGAGAAGGGATGCATGGTGCTCTGAAAATGAAGCCAAAGCTGCATTGGAAACTCACGAAACTAAAAAGCAATGGGATCATCAGGCAGCATGCAAATCTTTCCCAAAAGAAGTCAGATGAGCTGCAAACAGCAAAGACATAAGATCAGGGTTATCCATGACATTGGGAGTACAGAACTTGCCAAAATGTGCTTCTGATGCCAACAAGGAGTTGTAAGATTTAGTATCTCCACTGCTAGGGTATTGTGGGATATTTGTACACTGTGTGAAGATGTATTTGTTGTGACTAATGTGATAAAAAGCTGAATGGCCAATAGCTAGGCAGGGGGTATAGGTGGGATTTTCAGGGTGAGAAAGGAAGAGAAAGAGAATCTAGACACACAGGAGACATCAAGAGAGAAGGGGAAGAAACAGGACATGCAAGAGATGATGGAAGAGAGGTGACTCCATGTGATAGAACATAGATTAATATAAATGGGTTAATTTAAGTTTTGAGAGCTAGTTGAAAACAAGCCTAAGCTATAGGCCGAGGTTTCATAATTAATAAGAAGTCTCTGTGTCATTATTTGGGAGCTGGCTGGTAGGATAGAGAAAGACTTACTACACTAGGGTTATTTTGCTATTCTCCTGACTCTTGCATCTATTTTCCTCTTTAGCCCTTACCGAATGGAAAGGTATACCCTGTCCTAATTCACCAATGTATCTTAGAAGTATTTAACTTTCCTTTAAGAGCTCACAGATGAATTGGCCTTGAGTATCAGAGATTTCAGAATTGGAACTTGGAGCAATGCTGGAAAATAATCATGACGTTGGAGTTATTTGGGAGATAGAATGAAAACATTTTACATTATGAGATAAACATGAAACATTGATGGCTACCAGAAAAAAAAAATGCTATGGTTTGACTGAGCATCTGCCAAACATTCATGTCCTCAACACTTGATCATGAAACCATGGTGCCACCAGCAGGTTTCAAAGTCAGAGGTAGAGTTGATGTGAGTTCTTTAGGTCATTGAGTATGCCACAAGTATGTTGTGGTACTGCAGGTCTTATTGTCCATCAATGTGAAATGACTTCTACATGCTGATGTTTTAAATGGGTTCATCCCTAGATGAGAACATTGCTTTCTAATCTTGGGATCTGACTGCTAGAAATAAGCCATTGGGTGAGAATTTTAAGGATATACCTCTCTCCTGTTTCTGGTCCCACTCTCTCTGATTCCTGGTCCACCATATGGCAGGGAGTGTCCACCACAAAGAGTGACCACTGTGAACTCACCATGCTTTGCCCTCTAGTGTGAATGAAGATCCTTGGAATCCATGAGCCCAAATAAACTCCTCCTCCCTTAAAGTTTAGCATTTATTTTGGTCACAGCAATAGGAAAGTCACTAACATTGCCTTTTGCTTTACAAAAGTATGAGAAAGCTTTCCCCTCACTCTCATCCATCCATCCTCTGTTTCTACTCTCCCTCTTTCTCAAAGGAAGAGCTGAAAACATATCAGCTCAGACAGCCATCAGTAACATTCTGCAAGGTGAATTGGAGGAAATATGGTTTAATCCAATGCAGATTAAATATTACACTGTATCTTACAAAATTTGTACAAATTGCAAAACTCCCACTTTGTTATTACATGCAAGGTACTGTGTCAAACATTTGCTTATTCTGGCACATATTGATAGAAACAAAGGCAGTGCCTCCAATCAACTCCAAAAATAAGTGTATTTTTACAACTATGAATTCCTATTTATAGATCACTTCTCATGAATGAAGCTTCAGTCACAATATTTTCTGCATATTAATTTTATTTATATCCCAATGTGATTTTATAACATAGAGTCCATCAGACTGCAATTAGTTTATAGCAGGGGAAATTGAGATAAAAAATGACTAAGTAATTTACCAAATTCAAGAAGAAAGAGTGTAGACAATTGAGCTTCAAATGTCACACCACAAATTGCATTACTTCAAGCCAGAGCCATCCTAAGAGTCAACATAAGAATACAGGCACTAGTGGTCTGGCTATCTAAGATATTCAGGGTTTCTAAGATGCATCCACCTTGTCCTAACCACTTCCTTCACTATTTCCATTACTGTGTATTGGTGAAATTATTAAGGCCACTCCATGTAGTTAAAAGGGAGGTTTATTTTGTGGGGTAACTTACAAGTGAATGGATAGTTTGCAGAGTCTGGGAAAGGCATAGCGCAGTCCGGTGGTATTCTCTAGAGAACTCTGCTTGGTCTACCTCCAGCTTCCAGGGTCCAGGAACCAAGAGAGCGCATTGGGATCTCAGATCTTTAGGGTCTTCTTTTGGCCCCTCCTTGTAGGCGTGAGAGTTACCGAAGCCTCAATGGGGGTTGGAACTTCCAGATCAAAGCTGGAATGGCTACCCACTACATCTGTATTTTCACTGTAAGTTGCACCATATCTCTTTCCTGAGGACCCATTGGTATGAAGAATCTAGTCCTCCAGACTTAAGAATCACTATACTTTAAACCACTACATCTTATTGATTCCTCTAACAATATTCTGAATAGTATACAAATGATAGCCTGATCTTTGAAGTGAGACTTTTGTAAGTTCAAACCAAGGTCTAGCTGTTCAAGCGTACTTGGGGCATTATAGTTTTACTAGGCATCAATTTGTTCTTTGAAAAACAGTGATATTAATAGTACCAACTCAACAATTGTGATGACTAAATTTGATATCATAAGAAAAGAAGCTCAAAGATATTTTATGTGGCTCATTAAATGAGTACTTTAAGGATGATATTGCTGAATGGTTTGCAAAATTGCACAATGACAAAGATTTCAGAAAATAATTCACATTAAAGTGATTTATTCCTTAAATTTATTTTAGAATACCCAGACTAAACTCTTATACTCATCTACAGTACATTTATTATAAAGCCAGCATGACTTTCCCATTTGTTAGGTTTTAGACATCATGGTTCAGTGTTTTATACATCTTAATATATTCAGGAAAGCCCAAGAGAAATTGGTGAAAGTTCAAAGAAACCAAATGCAATAAAAGAAAGTGACTCTTATAAAGCACTCAGGAAAGCAAGGTTATTGATTCAGCATCACCCTGGCTGAGCCCTGTGATTCTGCTGGAGCTTCCATGAAAACATAAAACTGTATGCTGTACAGAATGCATAATGCCTGGGAGAGGCCCAGGACCAAGAAACCTCACATATCCTCCAAGGATACTTACATTTGTACGGTTTGCAAAACAAATAGAATATTTACATCTGTGTGGCTTAGCCAAATTGGTCTATGCTCTACTCACCACCCTAGCAAATGCAGTAAGTCAGAAACAAGCCTGTACTACACAAAAATGGCACGCATTTGCCTGCTTGAAAGAGCTTGATTCCTTTACAAGATAAGTATGGCTTGCAGTGGTTCCTATTAGTCTATGTATTTATTTAAAGTGCTTCTCCAAAGGCAAATTCATAAGAAAGTAAAACCATGTTAGGAAATAAATTTTACATATAACAGTAGATCTGAATTTTTAAAGATGAAATTTTTTCTATTTTTAATTAATTAATTAATTAATTTTACACCATGACCACAGTTGCCTCTCTCTCCCTTCCCCCCCATCCCCTCTCCTCTCCCTCCCCTCCCTCCCCTCCCTCAATCCATTCGTCCTCTGTTTCTGTTCAGAAAAGAGCAGGCCTCCCATAGGTATCAACAAAGCATGGCATATCAAGTTGCTGTAAGACTAAGCACCTCCCCTTGTATTGAGGCTGGGCAAGGCAATCCAGTATGAGGAACAGGTTCCCAAGCACCAGCCAAAGCATTAGGGAGAGCCCCTGCTCCCATTGTTAAGAATCCCATAAATAGTTCAAACTATATAACTGTTGCATACCTGTAAAGGGCTTAGTTTGGTACCATGCAAGTTTCCTGGTTGTTGGCACAGATTTTGTGAGTTCTTATGAGCCAGGTTAGTTGTTTCTGTGGGTTTTCTTGTTATATCCTTGATGCCTCTGAATTCTACTATAAAAAGAAGCTAATTTAAGATTTTTTAAGTAGAGATTGGATAGAACAGGTCTCCTTTCTTAACACTTCCAAGTCTGTTCCTAGAGTATTATCAAAGTGTCCGTGGCCCAAGAACACCTGAGAGGTGCTTACATTAACCCAAAGCTCATGGAAGAGTCAACAATTTTGGAATTACCTGTCTTCATATTTCACTTTTTAAATCCCTAACTTTATATTTGCTTTATTGTGTCTTGGTCAATGTTGATTTATCTTAAATATTATTGCACTTAACCTTTAAGGGTTCTTTTCATTATGTTATTGAGAACTTTACATTCATTTTTCATGATCTACAGAACATCTACATAGGACTTTTTAAACTGTGTTTGGTCTTCCAGTAGAATTAAATGGTTAAACTTTAAACATATTTTTGAAGATGTAAAGTTTATTTTTGTATGTATGCGTGTGTGTGTATGTTGGCAAAAATCAAAATAAATAATGTATCTCTATTATTCTATTAGGTTATTAGTTATACTTCATTAGTGTTCACATGTATTCAAGTGTAGATAGCTATAAGGCTCAAGTAAGTCCCCATGTAATGTTTGAGCATTACACTACATAATATTGTCAAGCTATGTCCTATTGATTTGAAAATGTGCACTTACATTCATAAGTAAATGACAAAATTTCACAATCATTTAAATGTAAAATAATATTTTATGTATACCCAACTAATAGAGTTTAACAGATAAGGCACAGAATTAGATTTCCTGTTTAAGATACAGATAGAACATTAGCCAAACTCAAGGGCATTATATTCAAACATAATATTCAACCAAAGTCCAGATGGTATGGTCTCATGACTAGTATTTTTTGCTGATGAAACATGATCAAACATAATTATTTGGTCATTGTTCACAAACAAGTTCAGGGATGTCAAAATTAAAGTGAAGTGGATACGTGGTCCTCAGCTTTCCAGCTGCTGACTCAGTAACTAAAACGCTTCAACAAATATTTGACAACCCTGAGCCCAAAGACCTCTGCACATTTGTAGCTGGCAGCCAAAACACTGGCATTCACAATTTCCTGAAGCAGAATTTTTAAACCTGGATTTCAGCTTTTTTTTTTCTTCCTTGCTGTCTCTCTCTTTGCTTCTTTTCCAAAGTTATTTCATGGTAAGTCTACCACATGACTCTAGTGGGAGCTGTGGTTGGGGAAAGCGCTACAGTGATCAGAATCACAGAATAAGAATCCAAGCAAGGTGAGAGGACTGTACTTATGGAAAAAAACCTGGCATCAGGAGTCAAAGTACAAGACAGGAAAATGCCCCAATTCAGGGCATCCTGCATGTGGGCACCAAGTAATGTGCAGAGAATATCCCTGCAGAGACAAAATTGAGCATGAGAAGCCCATAGTCACAAAGCACAGCTCTGGGTCAGAACACTCCTAAACTGCTTTCAAGTCTGAATAGATCAGAAGGATCTCTTGTGAGATGCCACAGGACAAGCAGAGTAAGGATGGATCAATACCAAGAGCCAAAGGAGACCTTGGATGGCGACTGGAACCCAAGCAGGGTAGAAGAACAAACATATGGCAAATGAAAGTAGCTTGGGAGAGAACGCACATTAAATTTTTGAAGGGCTTCTCTCCATTAGGAAGAGTTTAGCATCCTTCGATTAATATTCTGGAAATATTTTCTTATAAAAGATATTTTGTAGTTTTAATAATTCATAGAAGATGCCAGGCGGTGGTGGCTCACACTTTAATCCTAGCACTTGGGAGGCAGAGCCAGGCGGATTTCTGTGAGTTCGAGGCCAGCCTGGTCTACAGAGCGAGATCCAGGACAGACACCAAAACTACACAGAGCAACCCTGTCTTGAAAAACAAATAATAATAATAATAATAATAATAATAATAATAATAATACATAGAAGAACCATAAAACCCAAATCAATCCTCCTTGATGGTATCCATCACGTGGGTCTAGCCTGTCCTTATCTTTGTCACCTGGGCAGTTTCATAGAATGCTGTCTTTTCATCCTCAGTCTGTGAAAGTGAAAAGGAAACAAGGGCCTTGGGGAGATCTCTGCCCTCAGTATACACTGTATAGCAATATACAGCTTCGAGAAGCATGTTCAACATTGTCAAGTTTGATCCTATTGTTAGGAATGGATAGATGAAGCACTCAGGCTAAAATCATGAGCCAGACAATCTTCTATAACACTGAGTACACACACATATATATTTTTTATAATTTTATTTCATGAGCAAAAGCAGAACATTTTGGCCCATAAAAATGATAATAAATTCTAATTTGTATTTTTTGTCCCAAATATTTTTTTTCTTACTTGATCATTCTATAATCTGTATCATATGGATTACACAAAATGCATGAGATTTTTATCTAGAGCAAGTAGCTAACAACTGATCTTCTTCTACATTAATGGCTTTTCTATATTAATAGTAGGCTTTTAAATTTAAATTGAAGCTTAAAGGTTCTTCAAATTGAAGTATAAATTGTTCACATCCTAGAACAGTAATGCTGTGGAGTATCATTCGTGGCATCGGGAGCTATTGCCCATAGGACTTGCCAGCTAGTGATTCACAAACAAGGTTCAGCCCTCTTATTCATGTGCTTTGTTGGGATGACAACATCTTAAAGGAAAACTGCATTAGACTTCATTATAGATAGTATCTGATCAACTCAGTCTAGTCCCATCCTTTCCTATGCTCTTATCTCATAACCATTTCTTGTATACACACACACACACACACACACACACACACACACACACACACACACACACACACACACCACTCTAGGTGTTAGAACTGCTTATAAATTAACACAATTGCCAGTGACAAAATTTAATAAACTATAGGAAATTGGGCATGCTGTTAAAAGGACTTGAGTAATTTGAAACTGTATATTATCGAGCATTTCTGTAGGTAGGTGACAATTATGTTCACTGATTACTGAATCCTGGAAGAACAAGTGCATGGGAAAATAACATGACTGTGTGCCTCTCTGGCCATAGCTCTGTGTGTTAAAATATCAATAACTTTTATAGCCTAGCAGCTTAGTGTAAAGGCACAAGGTTAATCTCACCGCCCCTCCCCAACTTACTCGGAGACAGATGCTGAGCCACTCATTTCCAAGAATATCTACTGGAAGAAATGGAGCTGACACTGTATTGTTTGATTCATAGAGTCTTAATTACAGGATGTAAAATGTTCTGTAAATGAGCCATTATGCATTTTTTTCCATTTTGTTAGTTATTTCAGTGAATAAAAACCTCTAAAATTGAGCAAATCTTCAGTTAAAAACCTGAGCTACATTTGCTGGAAAATAGTATTATCTGAAGAACAATGTGCTGATTTGTGAGCCCCACATTCTGAATACTTTTAGTTCTGTGCATTCACTACATGATCCCCAGACAAGTGATCTCTCAGCTCGTGATTCTTTGCAGCTTATAAAATGAAGACTAAAATCTGCTTCAGATTAATCCACTGACTCTGGAGATTTAAAACAGTGATTTGTAAAGGACAGTGAGCTTTTGGAAGCAAATAAAAAAAAAGCAAAAACAAGCATGTGCTTTCAGAATTATTGTTATAAATTCTTTTATTACTTTAGCTGATACTTTTCTCAATAAGAAATTTATATGAGAATGTACTTGGAAAAACACAGCCATGTTAAAATTCTATTCATTAATTCAATACAATTGACACTTTTTTTTTTTAATTTGCAATACAGAAAACTATTCCCTTTCTTACCCTTATGGGCATCTTTATCAACCCAGCACACATTCTACCTTTCATGGCTTAAAACAAGAAAAGGAGAGGAAAGGAAGAAAAGCTATGCATATTCTCAGTGCAATTACTTAGGCTATAAACACCCTTCAAAATATTTTTCATATTCATTTACTATCTGAACTTGTAAGTATATAACCCAATATAGTCTGATCCTACACAACTTAGGGGTAGGTAGGCTTTTGAAAAAGGAATAAAGGCCAATTGAAATCTTAAATCTGATTTCTCCATATGAGTAACCCTAGTGGAAAGGAAAGTAGCCATGGTATCACACAGAATATGGCATCCCTCAAGATGTGCTATACCCACGACTCTAAGTCGACTCACTTTCAAGCTCATCATGTGTAACTGTAACTAAAACTTAGGAGATTACGTTATTTCTGGACTAAATGAACTTGCTTTTTGCTTCTTCCTCATTTCCTTTTTATAGGTTTATCACAGTGAAGGATAATTAGTACAACATGGCATCAGACTGAGCAGCTGAAGATAGAGGATTAGCATTAAAGAATTCAAGGCATATATTATATTATAAGATGACTAAAATAGTGATATGCCATAATTCACACCCACAAGTGTCTATATTTAACAATCAGAAATAGAAAAAAAAAGATTGCATTGTTGGAAACTCCTGGGTGTTTCATGTCTTCATTCAAAGTGTACAGACTAACATAACCTTAAGAGGAAATGAGGAAGAATATATAGTTTGGTAGTGGTGGATAATAATTAGTCGACCTACTCAGTCAAGCTGAGTCCAGATGTAAGTCATATAATTATTCTCTTTGTCTTCTCATTCTCTTTTCTTTATTTTATATTCATGGACTAAAAAGAGTCCTCAAAAGGTCCTCTCTTAAAAGATACAAGAAGATGATACAATCAGAAAAATTTCTGGAGTCAGTATCTAACAATGGCATCTGCCAAGGAGCATGTTCACTGCTCTATCATCTTGACTCACAAGACGGCTTTTTTCATGACGTCTCTAAGAATTCTCACTTTGGCTTCATACCTTAATAATACCAGTCCACAATTTCTCTTATGTTGTCACGCTTTCTTGTCTTTTTTTTTATGGGATGAATTGTGCATGTTTTTCCAAACCTAAATTTAAACATTTAATACTCTATAACTCAGAATGTGATCATAGGTAGTAATAATGTCCTTGATGGGGTGGTCAAAGGGAGATCCCAATCCAAAAGCATTAACATCTTTATCAGAAGATACTTGGACAAAGCCAAAAAGGGATATACCAGAAATTCCAAAACCAACATGCACCATATAGACACACAGCATGAAGCCACCCAACCTTCTAGCCAATCAAATAGGTGTCAGATAAGAAAAATCAAACTGTGGACTCTTTCCTCTTAGATACCTATTCCTCAAAATTATGATACAATCTATTTTTGTTGAGTGAAACAATTAGAATATATAGTGTATTTTTACAACAGCCCTAGAAAAGTCATACAGCATTTTACAGACACATTTTGATGCTGTAAATGTGGGTTCTTCTCTTACTGAGGTCATCATCTGGCTAGTGATAAGTTTACTTAAGCCAGGAGAAAATAAGATAACTATTTTGAAATTTTATTATCATTTCTTCTTCTTCGGAAAAATACCAAATGATGATGACATGGGTGGAAAGGGAGAGCCCAGAGGACCTGAGCCACAGAGGACTGAGCAGCAGTCTTAGGAGCCATGGTTGTGGTCAAGGTCCTGGCTGTGGTCAAGGCCATGGGGCTTATGGAGGTAAGGACCAAGACAAGGAGGACATTCCTGTCACAAAGATGGGCTTGCCTGTTCAAGGACATGAAGAACAAGTCCCTGAGGAGACTTACCTGTTCTCACTGCCCATTAAGGAATCCTAGATTATTGACTTTTTTCTGAGTGCATTCCTAAAGGATAAGGTTCTAAAGATCAAGTCAGTGCAGAAGCAGGCCCAGGCTGACCAGCAAACCAGGTTCACCGTTTTTGCTGATACTGAGACTACAATGGTCATGTTGGTCTAGGTGTTAAGTTCCCCAAGGAGGTACCCACTGCCACTGAGGGGCCATCATCTTAGCCAAGCTTTACGTAATCCCTGTGCGGAGAGGCTACTGAGGAACAAGACATGAAAGCTCCACACTGTTCCATACAAGGTGACAGGCCACTATGGCTCTGTGTTGGTGCACTTCATTCCTGCTCCTAGAAGTACTGGCATTGTCTCTGCTCCTGTGCCCAAGATGCTACTGATAATGGCTTGTGGTGGTGACTGCTACACGTCAGCCAAGGGCTGCACTACCACCCTGGGCAACTTTCTCAAGGCCACCTTTAACGAGATCTCCAAGACCCAGAGCTACCTGATCCCCAATGTCTGGAAAGATACTGCCTTTACCAAGTCTCCTTATCAGAAATTCACTGACCAGCTTGTGAAAACCTACAAGGGAATCTCTGTTCAGAGGACCCAGGCTCCAACCGTGGCCACCACATAATGATTTTTATACTAGAAAAGTAAAGTTAATTAAGTCTGTTAAAAAAAAGAAATTTTATTATTTAAACATAAAAGGAAATATAACTTAAAGTGAACACCCAATGTCCCTCTCAAGTATATTTATTTTTATTTCTTTAGAATTTCGTACATATACATAATGAAATATAATCATATCCATCCCCATTTTCTTGCCCCAACCCCCCCAGACTCTCCCCTTCCCACATCCATCTCTCAACTCCCTACTCTTTTTGTTATTTCCCTTAATAACCCACTAAGTCCATACTCAAAAGCATAAATAAATTATTCTAGAGGAAATTACTAGTAGCTTTTTTGGCTCTTAATCAAGACAAGTTTCTCCCCTGAACACATACAGTAAGCCACAAGTGAGCAGTTTCAGTCTTTTGAATAGGGAGAGACAGCATTTGGATTTCTACACTTAGATAAAATAATATATGTCATGATAGCTCACTGGTAGGGAAGTTAAATCAGACATGAAACTATAATCCCAGGGAATGAGTAGGGTTGATTTACTTAAGTAAACATCCTATCTTAGGAATAAGATGGTGAGACAGGAAAAAGAGCTGACTCTAGTACTAGATACAGCCAGAATGCCTTAAGAATCCAATCACATACACACACAATTCACTTTGATGAATCATATTTAATATGTAATTCTTCAAACTGAGAATTCTAATCTTGGATTAGAAGGGGAACATCAGTCCTGTAAGTGTGGCAATATATCCCACCAGTACATAGGTTTAGTAGAGAGAGTAGATATCAAATGTTAAAAAAGAAACGTTCCAGTAGAACACAAGGAGACAAGTAATAGTAGGTAAGGAATTAAGAGTTGCCTTGGATCTTACCCTCCTGGCAGCAGTGCTCACCCCAGTATGCTGGGATTAAATAAATCCCAGAGTTTGAGAATAACTGATAGAAGCAAAGGACATTATCCATGCATAGCAGATGTTATATATTCCCTCATGCATTTTTTAAACAGTTTTATTAAATCCATAATATGAGCTAGTCATTTATTTTAATACACAAGATAAAGTAATGAATAAAATACATAAGGTTTTTTTTGGAAATTCCATATTTTGGTGTAGAAAATTTTCATCTACAAATTTGTATCTAAAAGTCAAGTTAACTAGATGGGCTTCATAGGAAAAATAAAACTGTTATAGAAAAAAAAAGCATAACTTACAGTCTCAGGAAAAAGGAAAAATGTTAAGACTTATGTGTCAGATGAGGAATGTCTTTCCTCCTAGAGGAGTGTTCTTAAGTCATTACTAATCATTAGGACATCAAACTGAGAAAGTTCACCAAGACATGCATCTCTAGCCCTTTAGAAATTTTGGTGGGTCTCAAATATCTAATGTAATAGTTTGAGGAGGTATATTGCTTTTCCTACTTCTAGTAAACTAAAGCAATTTAAGGAAAGACTTCATTTTAGCTCCCAATTTGAAGGCACAGTTCATCATTGCAGGGACAGCATAGTGATGGGACCATGAGGCAGATGTTCACCATGCAGAAAACAGAGATGCATGCTGGTTCGGCTTCCATTTCTTCCCCCTGAGTAAGGGATTCCAGCCCATGGAATAACACAGAACATATTCAGAGTGGGTTGGCTCACTTCAGCTAAACCTCTCTGGAAATGCCCTCACAGACATGTTACAGGCCTGCCTTTAGCTAATTCTAAATTCAGTCAGGTAGACAATCAAGATGAGCCATCACAGAAAGCAACAAGTCAAGAATGTAGCTTCCTGGACACTATTCAAGATACAAAAAAAGCTTGGCACTGTGGTCTCTGTTTAGTAAGGGGTCAAAAAGAAGGCTACTGTTACAAGCCAAAATGCAAGCCCTCGCTAGATATTATGTCTTCAGGCACCTTGATTGTGGAATTCCTAGCCTGCAGAACTGTGACAAATAAGTCTTTAAAATATCTTTAGAAAATTATTTCAAAATAATTGCTCTTAATTCTAATTTGAATTTGTACTTCACTAAAGAAATACTTTAAAAAATTAAAATGACACCAACCCCAAATTACTCCAAAAAGACAGTCGTTGGCAGAGAAATGAAGTTCTCAATATAACACAAGACTTCTCACTTACAAATATTTTAAAGATCATTGCTAAGTGTTTTATGAGCCTATTTTGGTAATATGATAGTTAACTGACAAATATTACTCTTAAGATTATCAGAAAAGTTTTATGAAAGTCGTTATAGATTCAGTTTGCAAAACATATGATTACTAACTATTAAACATGTAAAAAAAATATTTAAAACCTTTCACAGCTTTAAATAACTTCAATTTATCACTAGAACTTCCAGTCAATAATACCTAACTTGATTTCTCCATCTGAACAAAGGCGACTACATTGAAAAGATAATGCACAGAATGTGTGCTATCATAGGCTAGATTTGTGAAGAAAAAAATGAGTGTTCCCAACTTACTTAGACTACTCAATCCCTGGGTATGCCTTTCCCCATCACCTGCAATGTTTATTAAATATCTACTGTCCAATGGCTCTCTAAGGGAGCATGTAACCTGGTAATAACAAAAGGTACTTCTTTAACTAAGAACATTGTCATGCAAATTTAAGTAAAGAAACTTCAGACAGTATATTAGTAATTTTTAAATTAACTTTCTGTCAACTCTCCAGAATTTTAAGCTTCTCCTTAGACAAATTCCTTGAAATTCCACTAAAAAATAAAACCTAACCAACCAGCATACTTGAGGGTGTTTTCTTTAGCTTTGTTTTTGTTTTCTTTATTGTTTTTATATTTTGAGGTTCAGAGTTGAACCCAGGGCCCCACATATGCCAAGTAAACACTCTACCACTGTACTCTAGCTTCAGCTCTCCTTTTTTCTTTTGCTTTCAAAGAATATCAAGAAACCCAGACTGTTCTTGAAGTCTTCAGACCTTTCAGGCAGGTCATACAGCTGTGAACCGCTACCCAACTGATCAAGTAGCGGAGATGATAGGCATGTCCTCCTATGCCTAGCTAAAGTTTGTTATTTGAAAGTGAAGACCAAGCTACACTGGTTTGTGTGTGTGTGTGTGTGTGTGTGTGTGTGTGTGTGTGTGTGTGTGTTTGATATATTGACAGATTCCTTCAGATATGTAATTCAAAGATATTTATCTCTAGAGATGTCTTTCAAATTTACAGTCACAGACATAAAACTCAAATCTGGTAAGATAATTTGTCCCCCAAAGAGTATAAAATATCAAAAATACTATGGCTATGGCTAAGAAAATGTAAATCATTTCTTGCCATGAGCTCAAAACAATAAAGTCAAACAAAACTGCCCATGCTTGTGCACACCATGACTGATCTCTTCCCCTTTTCCCCGAAGTTGTAATACTGAATCTTAATGATCCCGAATTCCATGTGCATGCTCACAAATTATCCTTTCAGATCAGTCCCAAGTAAATATGGCCTTTAAGCTTGTCTCTATCTGGCATGCGGGACAAAAAGAATCAAGCTGAATATAAGGACTGAGTCCAGTTGTAAAGAACACACAATGATACAAAAGACTACACCACCGCCACTGCATCCTCTATTTCTAACAGATAACTAAAGCACAAGATAGTATTTTAATTTCTTAATTAATTAACTAATTAATTAATTAATAAAAATAAGTAAATAAGAGCTGGGAAGGTGGCTCAGTCAGTAAAGGCGCTTGCAGCCAAACCTGGCAACCTGAGTTCATTCCAGGGTTCCACAGTTTGTCCTCTGACCAGCACTACACACACACACACACACACACACACACACACACACACACACATACACACACACACACACACACACACACACACACACACATACACACATACACACACACATGCACACACACAGACCACAAACACAATAATTGTAAAATAATGAAAGACAAAAACAAGTAAATAAAACACAACTCCTAGCATCTGCATAACTCCAGTTCTGTTCCTCTCACCCTTGTCTTTTCCCTGAAAACGAAGATGTGGTCTAACTCTCACACGCTGACTCAGGAGAGAAGGCAAGTCTCAGAAAAGAGGACTTCATCAAATTTTATTGATTTCATAGTATCAGAAACTAGATATTCCAGTAAATAAATATTCTCCCATGATAAAAATAGAAAGAAAAAAAAAGAAAAACCAAAACAAGAGTTAAATAGAAAAGAATGGGATTTGAATAATGCATATATCTTGAGTGCTTCCCCCTGCTGCTGGTGCTGTGTAACCAGAGGTGGACCTTAGCTGGAGGGACCTCTCACTAGGGACTTGCCTTTGAAGCCTCCATGGCAGCCTCTGGTTCCAGATGCTCTCAGCTTTTTGCACGAGGTGAGAAAAATCCTTCAATAGTTCTGCTGCCGTGATGCTCTAAAATCTCTCTGAAACTAGGAACCAAGATAAAAACTCTTCCCTTAAATTGTTTCGCCCACTGTTTGGAGTAAAACAGTGTAAAAGTAATAAGTATTTGGAAAGAAAACATGTTTCAGGAAGTAAGAAATCTCCCAAGGTGCATGCCAGTAAGGAAATATTTCATCATAATATACTTAATATAAGAAACTGAAACCCACCATTTCAACAAAGAGAAAAATAGACCTTGTTAAAGGCAGCCTAGACAATTTGGAACCAATTGTCTTAGACAATGCATTTTTTAAATACAAGGAAAAATGCAGATTTTTAAAGTGTATGTAAAATAGGCTTTAGATCAGATGAATTATATTAGCACAGGAAATTTAGAGAAGCAAAACCACAAATACATCACAGGATACCTACGTTTGATCGGCTTCTCTTCATCTTTCATTTTCACATTGCCACAGTTTTCCTTGAGGATTTTTCCTATTGTTAGCTTTTATTAATATTTATTTTACTTAAGTATCATGGATAAAAACAAACTACATATACATGTGAGTGTGCATGTGTATAATTTAATACATTTTGGCACAACTTAATGAATATACAAATCATACTTAAACAGTGCCCTGTCTGTGTGTGTGTGCTGGTGTAGATTTCTAACCCTAGTGCTTGTGTTGTGGAGACAGGAGAATCATGACAGATACAGTGAGGCTGAGGCTAGCCTGTGCATGTCAGTTTCTTTGACATTTGATGCGGCCAAGTGAAGGAAGAAATGTTAGTTTTGGTTCCCAGTTTCAGAATGTTAGTCCTTTGTATAGTTGGAAGTTTTCTCTGGGTCCCGCCAAACCCCAGCAGTCCTGAGGCCCACTTATAAAATAATCACTCAGAAGCTTATATTAATTAAAACCACTCGGCCATTAGCTCAGGCCTACCACTGACTAGCTCTTACAGTGAAATTCAGCCCATTTATGTTAATCTATATGTCACCACGTTTTTCATGGCTTTACCTATATGTCACTACATGCTGCTCCCTGGATGGTGGGCTGACATCTCCTGATTCAGCCTTCCTCTTCCCAGAATTCTCCTTGTCTGCTTATCCTGCCAATACTTCTTGCCTGGCTACTGGCCAATCAGCATCTTATGTATCAACCAATCAGAGCCACACAGATTCACAGCATACAGAATGACATCCCACAGCACCTTTGAAGCAGGGGAGAGAACAGAACAGCTCAGCACAGAGCAACAGAAAGGAGAGCACAAGGCAGAAGCTGTTCACATTCCGATGGACCAGAAAGCAGACAGGGAGATAGGAACCAGGGCTGGGTGGGGTCTTCAAAGACCTGTACCTAATAATGTGAGGCCAGCCTCCAATTTCCAAAGTGTCCAGCACATTCCAGCATACTGCCAACTGGGAGCCAAGCACCAAAAATCACGAGCTGATGAGAGATGATTCACAAACTATAAACACACCGTCTATAACACAAAATGAAACAAACAAAAAAGTCACCTGATGTGTCTTTGAAATCCAACCCTTCTGCTTTACTGTATATCTTTTCCATCCATAGACAACATAGATTTTGCTTTTTTATTACAAACTTTGCATTCCTTAATGGCTTATATAAATATAAATTGTATATTATGCATTTGTTTCATTTCTCTTAATGCCATCTAATTATTTTGAAATTTATTTCTTTAGTATCAATAGATCATTCCTTTCATTGCAGAGTAGTAGTCCATTTTTTTTTTTTGGACATAGCATGCTTTATTTATATTTTCATCTGCAGAGAGCTTGGGAATGTTACCAGATTTTGCCTACTAGAACCAGGCTGTCACCAAAACCTATGGTCAAGCCTTTGCATGGAAACAGGTTCCTATTTCTTTGGGATAAACGATAAAAGATAGAAAGGCTAGCTTTAACAAAAAAAAAAAAAAAAAAAAAAAAAAAAAAAGAGGTTTGCCAGGTAGTGGTAGTGCATGCCTTTAATCCCAGCACTTGGTGGGCAGAGGCAGGCAGATCTCTGTGAGTTTGAGGCCAGCCTGGTCTACAGAATGAGATCCAGGACAGGCACCAAAACTACACAGAGAAACCCTGTCTCGAAAAAAAAAAAAAAATGAGGTTGGCTCAACTTTTCAGAAATCTTCCTGTGTTTGAAAGTGAGTGGAGTGTTTTATGTTCTCACGGTATAGAACATTCCATCTTCTACATCCATGCCTACATTTGAGATAAGATTTTTCTTTCTTTAGCTAAATAGTTACTGCTGTCTCACCATAGCTCTGATTTGCAATTCAAATGACCAATGGAGCACATCTCTTTATGTGCACTTTTCCCATCCTATGGCACAGCCCTTTATTAGAAACAGTTTAGGACTTTTTTTTTTCTCTCCATCTTATCTTGATTTTCAATCTAGTAACAGTGTCTGTCAAGGAGCACCAGTGTATTGAAGTCTGATTCATCAGTTTATTTTCTTCCATGCATCGCATTGTGAGGTTTCTTCTTATGTTCCTTGCATAAATGTCACTGTTTCGGGCCCTGTTAGGAATATAATACAGTCCAAGTTTAAATGGATGTGATGGCACAGTTCGAGGTAGGTAAAGGCAGTGATTTTTGTCTGATTGCTGTGTTTACTAGTAAGGCCTGATTCAGTCTTGAATACTAAGATAAGTATTGTTTTTCCAGTGACTTATGTCTTCACTTCTGATAAAAAAAAAAAAAAAAAAACAACCAGCTGTCTGTCTTCTTATGTAACTATGCATTTGGATTTGGCCTTCTGTTCATCCACTGATCCGTTTGTCTGGTGTTATTGAACATTCAAATGCTTTAACAGAATAATTACATCTGAAAACCAAGTAGCAGTAACTGTCCAAATAAGTTCCTTTGAAAATTTATATTCTTTCCATTTTGATATATTTTGTAGAATGCCTTTGTCATTTGCTGCATGATATTATTTGTGATTTTTGACTGGGATTAATTTGATTCCCTACTTTCAATGTCAATTATGGTTTTTCCAATTGGTCTTTCCCAGCTCTTCCTCAGAAAATTGGGGGAATTTTCTTCTCTTCAAGGGTTGCTCAAAGATGTGTTTACTGTGGAGTTAGAATTAACATTGAAGGCCTTTTCCACATCTATTTTGGTGATCATATGCTTCCTGTTTTCATCTCTTGCCATGGTTAATTAAGTTGATTGATTATTGAATATATAATGAATGGTCAACAACCATGGCAACCTCCATATGTTTATGCTGATTTATGTTTTTTCAAACTATTGCTCTAAATTGCTAAGATTTTTCTAAGAATCACTGAGCCTAGATTTGTGAAAAATATTAGCTGGCAATTTCTGTCTTTTGTTACGTTTATCTGATTTTTTTTAATTTAAGTAATGCTGACTTCCTAGAATTTATTGATGTCATTTATTTTTATTTTTGTAAGCATATGTATTTACTAACATATCTGCCTTATATATTTAGAACAATGTAGCTATGAAATGATTGTGTTCTCCAAGTTTCCTTTGTAAGAAAATTTACCATCTTGAGTTCAAACTAAGGAATATCTGTTAATCTGTTATGTTTGGAAGAAATGTCATGTATTTAATAAGCATTTGAGATTTTTCTCTTCTAAGAAGTTTGTAGATATGTTAAATGTATTGTCCCAAAGCTATTCCAAATTCTCCATTACTGACTCTTGTGTTGATACCACTTTCCTCATTCCTGACACTGCCAAATTTCTGTCTTTGTTTCTTTTGAATTTTTCTTCCTGTTTGGACTTGCTGGAAATTTGTCAATTTTATTGATTGTTACACAGAAATGCTTTTAGTTACATTGATTTTTCTCTATTGTTTTTACTACTTTCCTAGATCATTGATTTCTGCCCTTATTCTTATTTACTTTCTCCGACTAATTGGGTTCATTTTTGCTTCTAGTTTTTTTTTTTTTAAGTAATAAACACTGTTTGGAGACATATTTTTTCCTTTTCTACCACAGGCTTTCAGTGCTTATATTTTGTCCCTAATTACCACATTAATGCCATGTCATACATTTTGATGTGTTGTGTTTGCATTTTACCGAGTTAAAAATATTTTTCTTTCTTCTTGGAAATATCTGTTGAGTAGAAGTTTGTTATTTAGTTTTCAAATTTTTCTGGGTTCCCTGGTTATTTTTTCTGATTTTGATTTACAGTTTAATATACACTCTGTAGTCAGCTGAGGATATGCTTTGCACGATTAGATTCATTTTGTATTTACAACATCCGTTTTGTTCATAATGCATCTCTTGATGAATTCCCCACTCATTTGAGGAGAATATATGAGATAGGGATAAAAATCATGCAAAGAGAACAATAATATAAACTTATTTATTCTCAAGTTTTCATTAATAAATTTGAAATAGATTTGATAGCTGAGTAAACATAGAAAAATATACATATTTTATAAATAAATAAAACCACATTAAAGTAAATAAAGAACTATGTTCAAGTAAATTAGTTGTATCTCCTGTATGATCCATGATACACTGTTTTTTAAAAAGTATTTTTTGAAGAGATTTTTAAGATTAAATAACATATGTATGGAATAGTAACACTACAGTTTATTTAATTATAATTTTATAATTTTTTTTGTTTGTTTGTTTTTTTTTTTTGTTTTTCGAGACAGGGTTTCTCTGTGTAGCTTTGCGCCTTTCCTGGAACTCGCTTTGGAGACCAGGCTGGCCTCGAACTCACAGAGATCCGCCTGCCTCTGCCTCCCGAGTGCTGGGATTAAAGGCGTGCGCCACCACTGCCCGGCTATAATTTTATAATTTAAAAATAGCAGAAAATAATAATTGATATAATTAAAATCATAATATTGTAAGCTATATTAATATCTCTTCTGCCCCCTATGACAACATGTATTTAGTACATGGAATTGAAATTGTAGAGTGATCTTACATATTTATTTTTCAGATTACAAACAGCAGAAAACTGTACATTGTACAATATTTGTGAAATAAAATTTAAATGAGTATAGTAATAGTTTTTCACAGTGAAAGTGGATTATTGTCTTGGGGTTACAAAATGCTAAATTAGAATCTTCCTTTGGTCTGGCATAAACAAGTGTTTCCTTTTTCAACTAAAATCAGTGACACACTGGGATCTTTTCTAAATATGATATTTTGTTCCAGGATCTATTTTGTTGTAGACATAATTTTCCTTCAGAGTTTTGTGAAATTACATGTTAATAACATAAACTTCTTTTTTTTTTCTTTTTGGTTTTCAAGACAGGGTTTCTCTGTGTTGTTTTGGTGCCTGTCCTGGATCTTACTCTGTATCCCAGGCTGGCCTCGAACTCACAGAGATTTGCCTGACTGCCTCCCAAATGCTGGGATTAAAGGTGTATGCCACTGCCACCTGACATAACATAAACTTCTTAATGGATAAAATATTTAGTTCCACAATAACTTTAGACATTTTAGAATAAAACTCTGTGTGCTTTCATGCAACAACAACAACAACAAAAAGAACCCAACAAACTATGAGTTTATTGTCCAAAAATTTACCATGTAAAAATCTGAGAAAGAAAACTGTGTAGTTAGATTTATCCTAAAAATACTAGTAAAAGAACACCTAAATGATAAATGAAGAACCAGCCTGCCTCCATCTAAGGCTTGGAAGATATCTTAAAATAAAGACAAACCATATTCACTCCTGCTTATGATTAAACCTCTGTTTCTCAAGGACTGGGCTAAGCCCCACCCATAAGCTTAACTACAAATGATTCTGTACTAAGTGTTCAGGAATTGCAATCATGTCTTTGTTTCAAATAGTTATTTATAACCATCTTGCAACCCTACCTTTGTTTCAAAAGGTTATATAACTACTTATGACCATCTTGTTATGACTGCATGTTGTTATGACTACCTTGCTGTGACCATCTTGCAACCATGTCTTTGCAACTAATTTGTTATCTTGCTCTGTTTCTGTAACCTTGCCTATTTTGCCCACCAAATCCCCCCATTTGGAAACCTCCCACCCCTGAGCTATAAAAGCTTGTCTTCCTCACATCCAAGGATCATGTCTCGAACCCCACCTTAGAGGAAAGCAGCCCATGTACGCTAATATAAAAGCTTGCTTTAATTAATTTGGCAGTAATGCTTTGGGTCAGTGGTGTTTTTCTTACTCTCTTTGCAGTTAACATAAGTTGGCAAAATCTTGTACATCAATGACAAATCTCACAACAGCACCTGGCAAATAAGTTTTATTCCTCCCTCTTTACTGTTTTAGTTATATTTAACTTTTTAAAAGATATATTTTAGATGCATTAAAATTAAAATCAGTAATGCTGACCTAGTTTCATTCCATTGTCATGATAAAGCACCCAAGAAAAATCAACTTAGATAGAAGAGGTTATTTGTCTTATAATTCCAAGTTACACTCCATCATTTTGGGAGAATTGAGGCAGGAATTCAAGCACTCACATCACAATCTACTGTCAAGGGCAAGGAGAGAATAAACCCATCTTTGTTGCTTACTTTCAGCCAGTCTTCTCTTTTATATTGGTTAAGGGCCCCTGACTAAGGAATGGTGCTACCCACAATGGCTTGGCTCTGCTGACAATTAATAATCAACATAAACCCACATCCAAACACGTCCACGGGCGTGTTAAGAGTCTATCTTCTTAAGTGATCCTAGGTTGTGTCTTGTTGACACTAAAAACTAACCAGCCCAGAGTAATAATTATTTTAGAAATAAAGTAGAACAACGTACAATCTGCTAAAGGCTATAACAAACTGTAGATTTATTAGTCATCTTCAACTAGAGAAACATTAAAATCTCAGTCTCAAGTAATAACAGATTTTTTATTTATTAATTTTTTTCTCCCCTATAAATAGTGGTCAAAATTTTATTCTAAATAGGAGGCTGATAGCTCCCTGGAGGTTGCATATTGAGGCATAAAAGTTGCTATTAAGTAACATTTTCTTGAAAGCAAAGGAATTTTTTGAGAATAGACTAAGTGTTACCATGGGTACAGCATTCACAAAGAATATGATAGCTCTCTAGAGGTTGCATACAGGGATATAAACATTGTTATTAAGCAACATTTTGTTGAATGTTTAGGAATTTTTGAGAACAGAGCAAGAATTACCATGGGTACAATATTTGATATGCATTACGACAGATTTTAAAGCAGAACCTAATAATCGCCAAAATGTCTCTAAATATTACTTGGGACTTTGATTTTCTGTCCTGATATGTAAAAAGCTTGCAAGTTGTCACTTCTATTTTTATAAAAATCAAACTGAAGAAAATGAAACCTTTTACTTGAGTCATCAGAAAGAGGAGATGGCAAAGGAAACAGACATTTCAGAATCTGCAGAGTGAAGTAAATAGAGACAAAAGCAGGTTCAACCAAGAACGCCTAAGTGGCGGTTTTGACAAATCACAGAAGACAGGCAAGTCGCACTAGGAGAATGAAGGCACACATCTGGGGAGAAACCCACAGCTTCATGGGTTTACATACCAAAAATTCCGACAGCTTCCATGGTGGTGAGCAAAGAAAAGCTTTTTGTTGTTGTTTCCTTACTGGAAAGAGGAAGCAACCATTCTGAATGAGGTTTAGAGTCTGCTGTATACCATTCATAAACTTACCATCCAAGGTGAGACACTATTAGAGCCCTGTCACACCCAAATGATGGATACTTCTTTGACAAGTACTTCCTACATTTCCTAACTCAATAAAAGAAAGGGGGGGCTAAACAACAACATAAAGCCAAAGTCACACTTGGGAAGATCATCGACCAGGAACACAAATTTACTAAACAAATGAGATTTACTCATAAACTGTGGGGTGACTTTGAATGAATAATGTGCCATTGAAAAGATCAAAGGAAATTTTTAAACTTTCTTAACATAAGATATGAATGGAAACACAGCATACTATATCCATGATATACATTACAACATTTGTGGAAATGAGACTGTGCATCAAAAAGCATACTAATAACACATCTCAATGACCTAGAAGAACTCCAAAATTAATAAAAGGGAGACAGCAAAAAACAGAGTAAAGAATCATGACATAGCTGCTAAAAGACTAAAAATAAATGAAATGGAGAGCTGTTTTTAGATATAAGCAAAATTGAAAAGGTTATAGATAGACTGACAAGAGTTAAAAGAGAAAAAAGCTCAAATAGATAAAATATGAGATTTAAGAGGAGATATAATAGTCAATATCAGAAATACAAAGCCTTATTTAAAAGTACTATGAAGAAATATCAATAACAAGTTGGGAAATCTAAATGAAAATCCTATAGCACATTACCTATAAGAGCACAAGAACAGAAACCTAGAATAAAGATACAGAGTAGAGACCCCAGAAATATTCCACATAGCAATAACCAACTTATTCTCAAAAAAAAAAGGTGCAAAAAAACATATAGGAAGTGTAGTCTGCTCCTGTGCTGGCAGAAAGACCAGTGATTTTTGTGAAGAAGCTTGAAATTGCCTTCTACCTCAGTTCAGAATGGCTAAAAAAATAAAAATAAAAATAAAAAAAAACATGTAAATTTAAGATTCAGAAATTAGTAGACAAAAACACGTCCATTCTTCTGTGTACAATGATGTGACCACAAAAGAGAAACAAAGCAAAATCTGACAAATAAGATATGATCAAACCAAAAAGCTTTTCATTCATTTCATTTCATTTCTTTCATTCTTTCTTTCATTAAGAAAATGTTGTTATTACCAAGTACAGCTTCAACCTAGAGAATGATATAACTTGTTTGCAAAACTGTGACTCTGACAAAGTATTATTATCCAGAACATATTGAAAACTGAAAAGACAGCAGCAAAAAAAAAAGTCACTGAAAATGAGCAAATGTAAACCACGAAAGCTACAATAATGACTTATCAAGAAAGAAGTGGTGTGTATTAAACCAGTGGCATGACTGTGATGGGTATACCAACTGTTTTCTGATTGAATTAGAGGTATGTTCTATGAGGATGGAACTCATACTTACCACTATAAACCTAGTCAAGAGCCAGTGGCTAAGGAGGCCAGATGTCCTCGGCAGGGAGTCTACTACTGTATTTTGTTAACTTGTCAGACTGTCACACTGCTTCTAAATAGTCATGCATGTATCCAGATAAGTAATGCACTCCGACTCTGTCAGAGAATTTTCTTATTGCAAGAGATGGAGGTTAATTAAGAAGATGTATAACTGGTGCTGAGAATGAGGGACAGTGCAGTGTTTGGCCATAAATCGTACATTTGTCAGCATCACCCTCCCAGCCCCTTAGAAGGATCAGAAAACATGGCAGAAGAGAGGACAGGAAAAAATGTAAGGGCCAATGGATAGAGAAATGTGCAGTAAAAAAAAAAAAAAAAAAAAAAAAAAAAAGTTATCTCTTGTGGGTAATATAGACATTGCACTCATGAAATCAATTAAGCTGTGGTTACTCTCATAAGACAATATGGTTTTGTGTGTGTGTGTGTGTGTGTGTGTGTGTGTGTGTGTGTGTGTAATGAATTTCAGATTTTTTATCTTTCATCTCTTTCATCCTCCCTCAATTTTTTTTGCTCCTTTCAAACATATCTTCCTGTTGCTTTCAGATCATCTTTACGTGTGTGGGACCAAGTTTAATTGTGAGGCTACACTTCTCCCTCCGGGACTACTAATTAATAGTTGTTGGGGGAGGGTACCATTTTCTTCAGTTGATGTAGCCACTAATAAGTTTTCCTTGCTCCAGTAGATAACCTCTCACCTATACCCAGGCAAGCAACTCTAACTAAACTCAGAGGGTTGGTCACATACAAAATGAAGGCATGAAAGTAGTGGGTAGATGTGTTTAAAGAAGGGTTTCAGAAAGACAGGATGGCAAGATGAGAGAGGATGATGGGGTGATAGTGTTTAGAATTACTAAAATTTAATTTACATATACACAAATGTATTTTATATTAATCATTAGTCATCAAGGGATAGAAAATGAAACTACAGTGAAATATCGTCTCACACTAGTAAAATAGGGTGATTAGCAAAATATGATGCTGATCGGATCATAATAACTTGTCTGTGAGATGCTGATGAGGAAGTAAATTGGCATTGCAGAAAACAGTATGGAATTTTCTCGAAATACTACAAATGAATCTACCATATGACCTAGCCATCTCTTCTGGGTATATATCCAAGAGAAATGAAATCAAAGCACCAAAGAGACATTTATATTCCTTTGTTTAGTAGTATTCACAAAAGCCAAGACCTGAGATCAGCCCGAGTGCCCACTCAAAGGTGGGTGGATGAAGTAAAGCAGTAGAAATATCAACGTAATACTGTACAGCTGTGATGAACCCTTTTTATTGGCAAAAAAAGTTGATTTTTAAGGACAATATGTCTGGTGCTGTAAAACAAGTATTGCTTGTTCTTTCTCATATATGGAAGCTAACAGTAATGCACTAGTCCACCTGGATATAGAATTTGATTACTGGAAACTGGGAAGTGGAGAAGTCTAGAGGATAAAGCAGAGAGGGTTGTATTGAAGAACCAAAACAGTTATACTGCAGAGACAAGCTCCAGTAGGCTGAACATGCAAGGTTGACTAAAGTTCACAATAGTTTAGTCTCTATTTTATGAAAAATCATCATGCTAAACAGAAATGTTAAATAGAGGAAAATACTAATGACCCAGATTTGATCAGTGCATGCAGTATGGATAAGTCAAAGTATCACACTGGACCTCAATAATATATATCACAAAGAAACATTAGTCAATGTGTGCGTGCATGAATGTGTGTGTTCACCTACACATATTCATGTGGAGGCCAAAGGTTAACTCTGAGTATCTTCCACACTTACTTTCCACTTTCTTTTGGTTTTGACACAGACTCTCTCACCAGAACCAGAGTTCATTATTTCAGCTAGATTGGCTGGCCAGTGAGACCCCAGGATCCATGTCTCCACAGCCTTCAGATATGAGCTTGTAAATGAATGAAAGTAACTGAAACACAAGTCCTCATGCATGTACAGGAAAAACTCTACCTACTGATCCACCTTCCCAGCCTCCATACATATTAACATATTATTAACATATATATTAAAAATAAAATGTCTTCTATCTTCTATATTATGAGTCTTGAAAGCCAGAGTGTGTAGAGCTATTTTAATGCTAACTGAAATATCTCTAGTCCAGTTTAATGATAATCATTGTCTTTAATAAGCTAGTGTCACTTTTTATTTTCTCCTCACAAAGTATCTTACCTTAGTTTCCCACCAACTTTGGTCAAGTCTAGCACTGATAATAATCTATATTGCTTGCCACAGCTTAGTCTAGAGATAAATATATAAGTGAAACAATGGATATTATCTTTGGGCTAAAATAATAGCAAATCATACAAAATTTCTTTCCTTTCACCATATCAAATCTGACCCTAACTGACAAAATTAAAATTCTCAGTATGTGAGGAGTTAGAAGTGTGTGGATTAGAAGTGTGAAAGCGTTAGAATGCTATACACTTAACAGACTGATAGGTACAGAGACTACCTTAGTCAAGAGATCTAGAAATTTCAGAACTATTTCAGTGTTTCTTATTGGCCTATAAACTACTACAATAATCTTAGAAAGATGGATGATGGATGGATGGATGGATGGATGGATGGATAGATAGATAGATAGATAGATAGATAGATAGATAGATAGATACTTAGAAAGATGGTAGCTCACTGATAGACATATAGATATACATCAATATACAACTTGTCAGGATAACAAAGAGATGGAGTTCAGGCATGGAAACATGGAAGAGTTTTTAGATATTTAGGTTTAATTTAGTTAATTAAGGTTATGATTTATTAGCCATCACAATGAGTCCCCTCTTTGAACTGTACAGCGTATGTTGAAACGTGTAGTACATAAATGCTGATCTCCTTCCCAAGAATTTTCCTTATTGGAAGCATAATAATATTCATGTGACAAAGGAAAGTACATGTTAGGACATATTAAACAGCTCTTATGTGGGGAATACATTTGCTCAGGGTAAGAAATCCCTAGTGAGCGTGTCATCTGTGAATAGTTTGGCAGTGTGGTTTTGTGGCTTACATAAGAACCTACTATACTAAGACAGTTATTTCATCAGCCAATTTCTTACTTAGGACCTTTGGTTGCTTTCTTTCCCCATCATTTCTGTAAAACTCAGGACAATTGACATGACCGGAGGAGGTCTTACACACTGCTAGAGCACTTCCCAGAACTGTGGGGCATGTCAATTGGCCTCTAGTCACAAAATGTCATTGGCATGTTCTCCACCCTTGGGATAAAATATTGCCAACTGACAAATATTCCCTTGGTGACTAAAGTACTCCTGATTGAGAAAATGCTTCACTTAATATATTTTATTGTTTTTCTCATTATTAAAGGAACGAGGGTATGCTGAAATAATTACTAGTAATATAGAGAAAATAAAAAAAATTCAGACCATGAGTATTTTATTTTAGTCAGTTCCAACTCAGTTATTTGAGTTTGTTCAATAGTAAATATAAAGCACCTATTAAAATTACCATTTTAAAAATTTCCTTTCAGTATTCTATATGAGCATTTATCCATGCTACAAACTATTCTTTTAAAATAGCCTGTAGTGTCCACCCAGATGTCGAGGAGTGTTTTATTATTTGTTTTCTATGCCTCTGTCCCTTTTCTTTCTCTCTCTATGGAAACTCTTTTGATCTCAAGTCAGACTTCAGAAGAAGGGCATAATGAGCTCTCTGTCTAATAAGCAAATGATTCTAAGCAAAGGTCTTTTATCATTTTTTTTAGTAAAGAATATATGAGGTCAACTTACCAGTCCTGTAGTGCTTCAATAAACCCCAAGTTCTTCTATATTCCAATATTAAAAGTAAATCAAACCCAAAAGACATTTAAGATTTTATTTCCCTAAAGGAAGAATCTGTACTAGTTAAAGCAATGCTGTAATAACTTTTGAATATTTATAACACCGTGCTAGGTGCTAGAGAATTACATGCAATGCTTAATGCATTGAGAAATAAGTTATGCATCATAGGTAACTACAATGTACAGTGCAGTGTGAAAGAATCCCAGAAAGATATGCAAAGTACAGTGAAATTTCAGAAGGAAAAGGTAGCAGTGAGATCAGACAAGGCCTGGTGGAAGAAGCAGCATTTATGGTTCCTCTTGTGGGAGCACAGGAGTCTGCTGTACCAAGCAAAGCAAGGAAAGGGAGGGAGTTCTCAGAAAAGAAATAAACAGGAGGACAATGAAAAGGTCTGGGATTCTATACTGAGACGTGACGGGGGACAGAGACGTGGATGGGAACTTACTGTTGTCAGCACTATGCTTTAGGTTTTCATATTCTCATCTCCATGGTAACAATTGTAAGTCCAGGCCACATGGTCATCCAGTTTCTAAAGGGTAGAAATAGTTGTACAGCTATTAAACAGCAGACACTGGGTAAAACGGAGGGACGTTGGATACTCTGTCATGGCCTCAAATGCCTATGAAACCAAGAATGACCTTGAACTTGTTTACAGGCTTGCATGAACAGGTGCTGTTTTTATGGTGCTAGGGACCAACTCCATAGCTTTGTGCATGTTACCTGAACTACCATCTGAGCTATATCCTCTGCCCTCAAATGTCCTATATACTAATAGCTATATTAAATGTAGGGCTGATGCGCTGGCTCATCGGGTAAAGGCAATCACCACCAAGCCTGAGTTTGGTTCACAAGGTGGAGGGAAAGAACCAGAACCAATTCCAGCAAGTTCTCCACTGACCTACACACACACACACACACACACACACACACACGCACGCACACATGCACACACATGCACACACACACATGCACACACACACACACACACATATGCAGACACACAGGCCTAAATAAATTTAAATTTTTAAGTTGTGTGAAATCCAAACCCACCTGAAAACCCTCATGCTCTCATTTTCCTTTGCAGAACTCTAGATGCCTGCTGGGCTGCCCATCCCCACAAGACACACGCATGCATATCTATCTCTGTCCCGCAACCCTCTCCTACAATCACGTAAGTTTCTTAAAGGCCAAATAAAAAAACATCTTGATCATCTCTGTGACTCTGATGCCTGAGAAGAATCTCCAACTACCCACTGATAATAGGGATACTGAGACTGGTCTACCTCTCCCCAAATTCATGTCCATCTTTTCTTTCAAAGAGCCTGCCGAAGTTGAGCATGTGACTCTTTTGTTCTTGGCACCATGTTCGTATGCTCCAGATGGATTCCAGGATTCAGAGGTTCTCATACACATAGGAAACTTGCTAATAGCATGTTCCATGTGGGAGTGAGGGTGTTAAGTTTGCTTTACATGTTAGGCTTAAAATTAGATTGATTTTTGTGCTAATGGTGTAATTTCCAGGTATCTGTTGTAATAACAAACGGTACTTGAAATGACTGCTATTCAGGGGTCACTTTATAGATAATTAGCCGAGTGTCTCACTGATGCGCGCTAATGAGGGGAGCAGTATTACTGATCAGAGTGTGAAAGATTCAAGGATAACATCATAAAATACAGTTTGCTTAGTTCTGTAAATATACGCTGTTTACTTTATTTACAACATCCCATAGATTACTCAAGTGCATAATCCACTGGTGTATTAGATGAAATAAAATCTCACTAACTTGAGCCCTCCTCAAGGAGTCCTCTATCTGCTATTAAATTTTATTAAGGATCGAGATAAAACAATTCTCTTTGGAGCAGGAATTACAGTGCCTGCTGATGATAAGTGAATGAGAATGAGACAAGAAGAGAGACTCCCGGTTCTCAAGGACAGCCTGACTGATCAGTGACCATTATGCTCTGACCTTGCCCTGCCCATTCCCAGAGGTACTTCAGGTCACTTTGGACAAATGGATAACAGAACAACTAAGTGTCCTGTAGCGAGTGCTGCTGTGTGAGGAGATACAAAGGCCACTCTTGCAATGTGTGTGAATATAGGTTTTGTTATTAGGACAGAAAGCAGCCTCAGAACTAAATGTAGCAATTCCACAAAGAGACCCTTAAAAGAAAGAGGAGTGGTCCCCTGCAGCTCCTATGGGGCTGGCCATGGGTTAGACAGATAACAAGAAAGGCAAGGCCAAGCCAGGACATCCATATTGGGAAAGAGCCTGAACGGAATTGTCTGTTTAAAGAGGAATTGAAAACTGGAGAGTTCCAAGGAAAATTATCTTTTTATAACCCAAATCTGTGGGCATGGCATAACGTAAAACAAAAAGAGGAAATTCCAGGGGAGTTCACTGTTTTCACTCTGGCGTCCACTTACTTTTTCACCAGGAGTGATCTAAACTGAATCAATTAAGTGCTCCAGCTTTGTAAAAACATGAAGATTTGTTCAAATTTCTCAACAAAATTCCAAATGAAAATTCTCAGTGGATATTTGCCTTTGGTGTGTTCAAACTTAACAATTCCTTTAATAGCATGAATTGAAAAAAAGCTCAGTTTCTAAACATCTAGTACAACTAAAATTGCATGTTCATCTCTGCCCCATTCCAATATTCAACAGGGAAAGGACATTCACAACAGCTAATGGGGGGGGTACTTTAAATGTTTCCAACACAAAGAAATGGTGAATATTTGGGGTAGCGACTATGCTAATTCCTGTCATCTATCACATCACATTTCAATATAACTGTACATACTGAAATATTACACTGCACTCCATAAATACATACAATTATTCTATGTCAAAATAAAATACATGTACATACACACATGCATTTATTCACATATTTATATGACTTTGCCACCTACTGGTTGCATGTTTTAAGTAAGGTACCAAGATTGCATAAATTTTGCCATTGTGTGTTTCAGATAATGATATAGACAGCTAATTATTATTAAGAAGATTAAAAGAGATAATGATTATGAAGATTAAGTGAGATAATACATAATAAGAATACACTGTATATGAATATATTAAATAAATCATATCCAGTAATAGTATTGTTAGTAAAGCAACCACTACAATGTATATATTTATTACTAAAAATAACATCCATATACTTAATGTATAAACAATTAATGATAAGCAGGATGCTTGTTGAGCAAATATTCAATTTTGTAGTACTATAGAGTCTTGTGGTTCTAATTTGGAAAGACATAAAAAGAACTAATTAAATTAGTTTCTAGAGGACAGCACACACAAGAGATACCCATGTTTAGTATGGCCCAGCCAATTGCTGAGCTAAAGAATCAGACTGATCAACAGATGACACAGACATATGTATACACACACACACACACACACACACACACACACACACGCACACACACACACACACACACACACACCAGAGCATCATTCAGTGATAAAGAATGAAATTACATCACTTTCAGGGAAACTGATGGAACTCGATCTTCTAATTAAGTAAAATAAACTATGAAGAACAACAGGAATCGCTGGTTTTCTCTCACACATTGAAGCCAGAAAGAAACGAAGACCTGAAAACTATAGAGTACCTAGAGATGGGGAAAGAACGTGGTGGAGGGGGAGAAAAGGAGGATAGCAGAAAGTGCTTCAGTGGGTGGGTGCAACCAAAGCAGAATACATGCATGCATACCTCAAATGTTGCATGCAGTTAACATGCATGCATGATTTTAAAAAGAAAACATTAAAGAGAGAGAAACATCTCTGCTAATCTGTCCTCTGTACAGCTTCCATTTACCCAGTTATCAAAGTACTGACGAGCTTTGGCTGTTTTCAGAATGGCATCTCCCCACGGTCCATTTGCCGCCTTCCGTGTCCCCAAGCCTGCTGATGTCAGATGTTCTTACACTAACTCGCTTAATAATGGTTGGGCACTGGTCTCGCTGCAAATTCACAACTCATGAACTTTACAGACTTGGATAGAGTAAGATAATAAGAAAGTAATAAAGCAGTTTAAAATAATACAAATTGAAAATATTGGGAATTGTCTTGAAATTAATGACATGGGAGAAATTGCTGAATGAAGAGGGAGCATGTTTGTGTCAGAATGTGAAGCAGTGTCTGAAAATGACCTAAGGGTGGAAAAAACCTTCAGGGGACTCTGAATTTTGTGGGACAAATTGGTAATCCCTGTCTGTTCGTTTGTTTTCTATTTTCAATGATATTTAGTGGAAATATTTCCACTGGAGAGACAATTTTGAGTGGGCACTTTCCACATCCTCACAGTACTTGCTGAGAGGCGAGATGGGAGGGACAGGGAGAGTTTGGAGCCCTGGGAGGGAAGCTGCAATGGTCTCCAGGCTAGCTCTAGGAAAGAGAAGACACCTCAGGCCCTGAAGGCAACCTTTATGGGCACCGTTGGCAGGGATGGCTGACCTCAACCCTTGCTAATGTGTAGCACGAATCTTAACAGGTCTTATTAATAAAAACAAACCTGGAGCTAGGTGTTGGGGTGAATGCTGGAAGATCAGAGAGGCAGAACAGGCCACAGCTTCCTCAGCTTACCAATTCCTCAGCTGATCCTGTTTCCTTAGACTGGAAGCCTCTCAGTCCTCACCCAGAATGAATCTCAGCTGAACTGTTGCTCAGAAGCCTAAAAGCTTAACCTGCTAGTTCCTGGTTTTCACACCTTATATACCTTTCTGCTTTCTGCCATCACTTCCTGGGATTAAAGGCTCTTGTTACCACACCTGGCTGTTTCCAGTGTGGCCTTGAACTCACAGAGATCCAAGCAGATCTCTGCCTCTGGAATGCTAGGATTAAAGGCGTGTGCCTAACCTCTATTTTTAATATTAAGGCTGTTCTGTTCTCTGACCCCAGATAAGTTATTAGGGTGCACAATATTTTGGGGAACACAATATCACCACACTGATGAGTAAAAAGATACAGGAATTAACTGTGGCAGCCTTTATTTGGTATCAGCTAAGGCATTACCTTCCCAAATCTATGACCCCTTCTCCATATTTCTACTGATCACTTTTCTATCTTTTTTCTACTGCTGTGCATTCTTTAGACAACATCTGCCAGCTGCCTCAATAATCTTTTCAAATATTGGACATGTATAACTATATTTACACTGAACACCCTAATTTGCCAAGTCTCTCCTTTGGTTCTAGGAACACTAGTCCAAGTATTTAACTAAAAAGACAAAGATATAGCAAGGAGCTGATGCATAAGTATTTAAAGTAATTGATGTGTTTGGATCTTCCTTGTGTTTGTGATATTGAAAAACAGCAAAGGGACAGGGTGGAACCTTAAAGAGAGGGGCTTCCCTCTGAAACCTGGAGAGAAGCTTAATTAAAGGAGATAGATCAAAATAAAAGAGAGATAGCCACCACAGGATGATAAAATTCAAAGCTGAGTCTTCAGAGGAATCCTCACAAACGAAGAACCTGACTTTTACCTCTTTTTGTGGGGTGATGAGAAGTTCCACACCCCATGATTTAGTCTAGGATAGTCTACAAGACAAGGGCTGTGGATGGTGCTGTGTAGTACTCTAAACTAGAGGTTGTCAATACCACAGCAGAACAGGGCTTCTGAACTCTATGCCAGAGAGAGAGGTGAGAAGAAAGAAGAGAGGAGAGAGTTCAGTTCTCTGAACCCACCTGCCCTCTATCTTACCCTTAACGCCATTCAGTCAACTTTTCAGCTGTACTTGACTTAACTTTTATTTATTGGAGTTTGTTGACAGTGTGAATGGAAGAGAGGGGCTTTAAATAATATTGTCTTGACATTCTCTGCTTTTAGCGGGAGTCCAGAAGTCAGAAGTCCTCCTTCTCCCTCCTATTGTAGTTGTAGTTTTTTTTTTTTTTCTCTTGCAGTGACAGACACCATGACCAAAAGCAATTTACGGAAGAAAAGGGGGTTTGTTTGTTTGTTTTGTGTTTGTTTTTGTTTTGTTGTTTGTTTTCTCTTGCCTTATACTTCCAGGCCATAGTCTAAAATCTAAGAAAGTCAAGGCAGGGATTCAAGAAGGTGTTTGACTCTGAAACCATGCAGAAATGTTGATTGCTGCCAACCCCACAGACTCTTGTTTAGCCAACTTTCTTCAGAAGACAGTTGCCTAGGTGCTTCAGGTGCCTAGGAATGGCACCACCCATAGTGGGCTGTGCCCTCCTACAACAATTAATAGTCAAAACCATTACCCCACAGACATGTTCACAGCTCAATCCCATGTGGACAGTTCCTCATCTGAGAGTTTCCTTTGGTTAACAATGGACTTCATCTTTCCTTTCTGTATTTACCTCTCAGGATTCAAGAGCTGCTCTTGACACTACAACCTCAGTGCTGTAAAGTTGGTAATGTTCATTTTGTTCAGGGCTTTTCTGGTTATAAGTACAGAGATGAACACTTCTAAGATCTTTCTACATTAGAGCTAAAGCCAAAAAGGATATCACTTTCATTCTTCATTTTTTTAAATAATTATAAACCATTTGGCAGTGTTGGGTACATTTTCTTTTTGAAATTCTCTCTTTCTCTGTCATCATCCATTGTAGATTTCCTCCTCCTCCTCTACTAGCTCACTTTGAGTGTTCTTTTTATCACCTTAATCTGAGTTTTAATGATGGAATTCCACATTAGCCTTAGATCATTGCTGTCACCTGTACATTCTCACTGAACATGGCTTTAGCATAACACATGTGATACAAAGGGCTCCCAACAGATATCATCTCAGATGTGTTTCCTACATCATCTATAATTGCCTATCAGGATCCCACTAATGATCGCACCAAAGAGCCTCATAAAAAGTTGTCCCATAAAGAGCTCATCATCTGATGCTCTGTCTTTATTCTCTTCTCATTTTGACAGGTAGTATAATCAATCACTCATCAGACAACAAAATAAACAAGCCTGAAAACTTAATCTCTGAGGTGACATTAATTTAAACTCATTTGCAGCTTTTGAATGAGGTTCTTCAATATCCACTACTTTATATACTGTTCAGTTCTTTATCACTTTCACTATTTTCTACCTGATAGACAATTAGGCTGAGTCTAAATAATACCTCTTGCCTGGTTTATCTTTCATAGTCCCATAGCACTATAGAGTTTAGCTTTCATAAGTGAAAGCATGACTACTATTTCTTTCCTCAAATATTTCAAAAGTTTTATGAAATGTAACACTGAACAGAATCCTTAAAACATGTGGTTAAAGCCCTTATGTTTACTCTGGCTTCCTTGCTAGGCATACCTCACCTCCTGTCACACTCCTAAGTATGTGTTTTTCTCCAGTCATGTTGAGCTTCACAGAGCTTTTCAATTACACTATGTTTTAACATATATTTTAAATACACTTTTTGACTTTAATAATCTCCCTTTGCTTCTTTCTTATATGGTGTTCAGCTTTCTATGGCCCCACATTGGGCGCCAAAATATTGTTGGTCGTTCTTGCTCATTTTGGGGGTCTACCACCCAGCTCCCAAATAAATCACACATGAAGGCTTATTCTTAATTAGAAATGCCCAGCCTTAGCTTGGTTTGTTGCTAGCCAGCTTTTTTTAAACTTTAAATTATCCCATCTACCTTTTGCTTCTGGGCTTTTTCCTTTCTTACTTCTGTATATCTTACTTTCACTCTTACTCTGTGACTGGCTGTATAGCTGGGTGGTTAGCTCCTGATATTCTCCTCTCCCTGTTCTCTCATTCCTTCTCCCTTCTCCCAGATTTCCTCTTCTGTTAATTTTCTCTGCCTGCCAGCCCCTCCTATCCTTTCTCCTACCTTGCTATTGGCCATTCAGTTCTTTATTGGACCATCAGATGTTTTAGACAGGCACAGTAAGACAGCTTCACAGAGTTAAACAAATACAACATAAACAAAAGTAACACACCTTAAAATAATACTCCCCAACACTTATACTAGTTTACTGGGCCATAAAATTCAACATCATCTCTTCATCAGTCTGCCTATATTCCCCACCTAGCCCATTTTTCTATAGTTAGTAGTCTTTCTCAGTGCCATCTTAAGTCTCAAACAGTATAAAATAATACTGTGTCCTGAACTGGATCCTGAAACAGGCAACCAGAAGAGGGCATCAGATGCCCTAGATGGAGGTATAAGTGGTCGGTTGAACTGCTCCACACTGGTGCTGGGAACCTAACTTAGTTTCTCTACAAGAACAGGAAGAACCCTTAGCTGTTAAGACATGACTCTAGCCCTAAAATAAACAAATAAATAAATAAACAGACAGACGGACAGATAAATGGAAAGATTCAATCTATAGTTTAGTCTAGACAGCAATATTCCAATATGTATTTTGAATTTTTTATCATAAACTGATAGCACTAAGGGATCTCACACTTAAATGGGAACTTTATGTACTACCTTTGCACGATTTAAGTTTACTCTGAAATAAAATATTTATCTGAAAGATTCACAAGGAGAAGGAAGGCATCTGCAATTCTATCATAACAGATAATATTCTGAGTGACTTTGTACACAATTCTGAACTCATCTCTCTAGCTCAGGTTTACATTTTTTGGAAGGGTCTTAGCCACAGTGCTCATCTGATCCCTCCGGTAAGCACTAAGTCAGAGTAGCCATGTGAAGGATAGAGCATTAGATTTGCCATTCCTATTAGTACAAATGAAATACTTGGTTTTGCATGTCTGTCTTTAGTATATATTTGTACAATAAATAATGAGAGGAAATACAGATTTTAATATTTTCCTCTTCTTTCTCTTGATAGATTCCTTATCCATAACAGGAAAAGGAATCCCTGCCAGCTAGGTTTACTTAGGAGATCAGAATTCATTGTCATATCAGCACTGCTGGCTCTCTTGCTGAACTCTTCACCACTTCAGACCTTGAAAGAAACTGCATTTCATCCATCACCCCAGAATTCATGCCCTCTATTTATTCCACTGCACAAAAGAAATCTGAACTGCAGAAGTATATTTTCTAGCCAACACTCCTTTTGAAAGTCAAAACTCTCGTTTTATTGAATTTCAAGCTTTGTGCTCAATCAGAATTCACAATTTGATGCCAGATAGAGATTATTTTTTTAAAATATTGGACAGGTTTCAAGATTAAAATGGATATGTCATGGCTGTAAAGTGTCATGACAATACAGAGTCATAGAATTTGCAGAGAGAAGAAATGAAGCACTCTTTAATTCATTAAAAATCATTGGTTTTCAAGCTGTAAGTATAAAGCCAAATTACAGGTACTCTTAATGATGAATCATTTATCATCAGACATGCAAGTAAGATTGTTTTCAAAGCTATTGTGCCATATACCTACTAGCATTTTAGAGATCATATTCTTTTTATCCTATTTTCTACTTATTTTTGAAATACCCATATAACTATGCACCATTTCTCTGGTAAATGTTTTCATATGCCTACTCATGCATGCAGGGACACACACACACACACACACACACACACACACACACACACGTACATATTCACACATGCCAGACTTAATGTTCTGCTCTATGGTCCCCCCAATATACTCATCAGCGCCATCAAAGCACTCATGCTTATTACAATTGTATATTTGCCAGTTTTATCTTATTTGCTAAACCGTAAATTCTGTGATCAAATACCTCTGTTTATTTCTTCACTTTATTTCTAGTTTTAAACACAGTGAGAATCATTTCTCTCAATATAGGAATTAATTTATTGAAACAATTTTTTAAAGTTTTGGCAAAGTAAATATTGGTACCAAACATGGAATGTTTTTGAACTAAAGCAAAATAGGTATTTAAATTTTTCTTCATATGTTACATGATTTCAAATACAAACATACATGAACACAACCCAAAATTTACTATTCTATCCAATGTCTGGAATATAGATTTATTGATAAAAAAAATAGAGAAGTTGCCCTCTAGGACCTAGGCCCTAGGGTACCACCCATGCCCAGGAACCCCCACCCATCACTGCTCCAGTTGCAGCCAGCAGGGAAGACTCCTGTGGGCAGGATTTCCCACCAACACCTTATATTAGACCATGCAATTTATATGACCCACTCCCTACCCCAAACCCACCCATCCCTCTGCAAACTCAGGGCTTCCTGAGACATGGAATCTGCCAGCTCTGATTGAACCAAGAGGTGAATGATGCTTCCCCTACCCAGAGTCCCACCTCTGAGACCTAGGCCCCAGGACACAACCAGTCCCTGGGAAACCCTACCCATTGCTGCCCCAGTTGCTGGCCAGCAGGGAAGATACCTATGGGCAGGCTTCCCCACGAAAATCCCCCATTGGACCCTGTAATCTATAAGACCAACTCCCTACCCCAACCCTACCCATCCCACTGCTACGTCAGTGGCTTCCTGAGACACAGAATCTGCAAGCTTTGATTGGACCAAGAGCAGTTCCCTGAGACACAGAATGCCCCAGCTTCAATTATACCAGGAGCTGCAATTGAAACAAAAGTAGCCCCACAGACACAGCAAGCACAGATTGGACAAAGAGCAGCTTGCTCAGACACAGGCACCTCTTGCACCTATTGGAGGAAGAGATGAGTAGACAGATGCACGTGCAAAATTATATAAAATAACATAAAGAGCAATATGGCACCACCAGAACCTAGTGGTTCTACAACAGCAAGACCTGAACATCACAACGTAGGAGAAGAAAACAACCTTAAAAATAACTTTATGAAGACAATAGAGGTCTTTAAAGAGGAAATGAAAAATTCCCTTAAAGAAATTGAGGAAAAGACAAACTAAAAAAAAAATGGAAGAAATCAATAAATCCCTTAAGGAAAGCCAAAAAAAAAGCAGTCAGACAGGTAAAGAAAACAGTTCAAGACCTGAAAATTGAAATAGAAGCGATAAAGAAGACACAAACCGAGGGAATGCTGGAAATAGAAAATCTGAGTAAACAAACAGGAATTAGAGATGTAAGCATAAACAACAAAATACAAGAGATGGAAGAGAGAAATGATGGAAGAGAGAATCTCTGCATGGAGGATACAAAAGAGGAAATTGACTCATCAGTCAAAGAAAACACTAAAGCCAAAAAAGTCCTAAGACAAAACGTTAAGGAAATTTGGGACACCATGAAAAGGCCAAACCTAAGAAAAATAGGGTTAGAAGAAGAAAAAGAATACAAACTCAAAGGTACAGAAAATTTATTCAACAAAATCATAGAACAAAATTTTCCCATCTTAAAAAAGGAAATACCTATGAAGATACAAGAAGCTTATAGAATACCAAAGAGACTACACCCCCAAAAAAGTCCTTTTGCCACATAATAATTAAACCACTAAACATACAGAATAAAGAAAGAATATTAAGAGCAGCAAAGGAAAAAAGGCCAAGTGACTTATAAAGGCAGACCCATCATAATAACACCTGACTTTTAAATAGAGACTCTGAAAGCCGGAAGGACCTAGACAGACATAATACAGACACTAAGAGACCACAGATGCCAGCACAGACTACTATACCCAACAAAACTTTCAATCACCATACACAGAGTGAACATGACATTCCAAGAAAAACAAAACAGATTTAAACAATTCCTGTCCACAAATCCAGCCCTACCGTAAGCACTAGAAGGAAAACCCCAACCTAAGGAAGTTAGATGCACCCTTGAAAACACAGGCAATAGATAACTCCACAAAAGCAAATCCCAAAGAAAGGAAATACACACACACTATCACCAAAAGATAACAGGAATTAACAATCATTGGTCATTAATATCCCTCAATGTCAATGGACTCAATTTGCCTATAAAAAGACACAGGCTAACAGAAAGCACATGAAAATAGTATCTGTCCAATGCTGCATACAAGAAACATACCTCAACTTCAAAGATAGACACTACCTTAGAGTAAAAGGCTGGAAAAAGATTTTGCAATCAAATAGGTTTAAGAAGGAAGTTGATGTAGCTATCTTAATATCTAATAAAATAGACTTCAAACTAAAATCAACCAAAATAGATCACGAAGGGCATTACATATTTATCACAGGAAAAATCCACCAAGATAAAGTCTCAATTCTGAACGTTTATGCCCCTAATACAAGGGCACTCAAATTTGTAAAAGAAACATTACTAAAGCTTAAAGCGCACAGCAAACCCCACACTAGTAATGGGAGAAAACTTCAACACACCACTCTCACCAATGGACAGATCTGCCAGATAGAAATTTAACAGAGGAAATAAGAGACCGAACAGATGTTATGACTCAAATGAACTTACTAGATATAAACAGAACATGCTATCCTAACACAAAAGAATATACATTCTTCTCAGCACCCCATGGAACCTGCTCTAAAATCAACCACATACTCTGTCACAAGGCAAAGCTCAACAGATACAAAAAATTGGAATAACCTCCTGTATTTTATCGGACCACCATGGCTTAAAGTTGGATTTCAATAACAAAAATTACAGAAAGCCTACAATCTCATGAAAACTGAATAATGCCCAACTGAATCACCAATGGGTCAAGGAAGAAATAAAAGACTTCCTAGAATACAATGAAAATGAATGTACAACATACCCAAACTTGTGGGACACTATGAAAGCAGTGCTAAGAGGAAAACTCATAGCACTAAATGTCCACATAAAGAAATCTCACACTAGTGACTTAACAGCACATCTGAAAGCTATAGAACAAACAGAGGCAAACTCACCCAGGAGGAATAGCTGCCAAGAAATAAACAAATTGAGGGCTGAAATCAATAAAATAGAAACAAAGAAAACAATACAAAGTATCCATGAAACAAAGAGTTGATTCTTTGAGAAAATCAACATGATAGACAAGCCCTTATCCAAACTAACCAAAAGGCAGAGAGGGAGCATCCAAATTCACAAAATCAGAAATGACAAGGGAGACATAAAAAGGACAATGATGAAATGCAGAGAATCATCAGGTCATACTTTAAAAAACCTGTACTCCACAAAATTGGAAAATCTAAAAGAAATGGACAATTTTCTGGATAAGTACCACATACCAAAATTAAATCAAGAGAAACAATTTAAATAGACCTATATAACCTAAGCAAATAGAAATAGTCATTAATAGTCTCCCAACAATAAAAGCTCAGGACCTAATAGCTTCAGTGCAGAATTCTACCAGATTTTCAAAGAAAAGCTAATACCAATCCTCTTCAAATTGTTCCACACAACAGAAACAGAAGGAACATTACCAAACTCTTTTTATGAGGCTACAATTACCCTGATAATCAAACCACACAAAGATGCAACAAAGAAAGAGAAGTACAAACCAATCTCCTTCAGGAACACTGATACAAAAATACTCAATAAAATACTAACAAAGATAATCCAAGAATACATCAAAAAAATTATCCACTATGACCAAGTAGGCTTCATCCCAGAGATGCAAGGATGGTTCAACATATGAAAATCTGTCAATTTAATACACACTATAAACAAATTGAAAGAAAAAAAAATGATCATCTCATTAGATGCTGAAAAAGCCTTTGACAAAATCCAACTTGATAAAGGTCCTAGAGAGATCAGGAATACAAGGAACAGACCTAAACATAATTAAGGCAATTTACAGCAAGCTGACAGCCAACATCAAATTAAAGGAGAGAAACTCAATGCAATTCATAGAGCAGATTACTTATTCATGTATAGGTACTCTTTCACATCTGGACTTCAGTTCTATTAATGAAGAGTATATAACCTGAATAATAGCATATCTCTGTGCCCTAGAATCATACTAAAACAAGAATTTCAACAAATTTTTCCTCCATATGTATGTATAGCAATTCTCTTCTTTAACATCCATATGTATTGTCATTATCCTGGTATAAGATAATAAGGCACATAAACCAGGAATATATCACTATATCAGATAAATCCAGTTTTATTTTTAGAATATACATCAAAAATAAATTCACAATAAAATAAAAATTCTTCTCAAAGTGAGTAATATGATATTTTACTAAAACTTCATAGCAAAGACCCCACAAGAAGAAATGGAATGAAGACATGAAGCCAATCAAACTTTAAAAATCTTAATTTTGTACAAATTCTACATACCCAAAGAATATACATCTTATTCTTTTAACCACTTTCATCACAAGCATGGGTTGAAAAAGCTACTCTTTATTCTAAGAAAGAGGCAAATATATCCATTTCTTAAATATGTTTAAAATAAATCAGTGGCAAAGAAGATAATTACCTTTGACTTCTTGGAAGTGACAATTGAGACAGGATAAATTGATGAGAGGGAGTAAACATGATAATTTATGCTATAGGATATACTACAGATGAGTTTGAAATGAACTGAATATCATTTATTTGGGATAGCCTCCTTAAGAGACATAATCTAAACTATTTCTCTTTCTCTTATCCTTTTATGGGCCTTTCTTGAATGGATTAGTTCAAAAGTATTAATAATATTGGCTCAATGCTGCATGATCAGTGTTCAGCACAAGAAAAAATTAGGAAGAGGGTTGAGAGTAATACACAAAGCTATTGGGTTCTCAACACCTTGTTCTCTAAGGAAAGTCAAAGCTCCTTAAGGAAATGGCTAGTCCAGGTGAATGTAGAGAAGATGGAAAATAAACCTAACTCTACTGCACAAGAAAGTGAATAAGTGGTCAAAGAATAATGAAATCCATGAAAGAGGAAAAAAAGCAAGTGAAAGTGATTCTCATTGGCCAAGTAGTGTTCAGTTCAGGCATAAAAGCAAATGTGGACCATATGATGATATAAATAGCTGCATAAAATAGGAAATCATAAATCATTACAGGCAAATAAACTGATAAGTTGAAATATTGATGAAGGTTGGGCATTTAACCATCTCCCAAATAGTATTTAATTTTTTAAAATGAAGATAAAGTTTCTAGTGCAGAAGGCTGCCAGAAAGCAACTTTAGTTATCAACATTGTTATCAGCAGGGAGACAAAATACAGTTGTGTCTACACAACAATCCAGGGAGAGTCACATCACTACTGTAAGATTATTGCCATGAACTCTAAACCATAATTTAATCACAAATAAACATCAGGCATTCTAAAGGATGAATGGTATAAAATCTACAGAGGTGTTAACTTCCTGACAGTAAAAAATGAGAAATTGAGATACACACACACACACACACACACACACACACACACACACACACACACACACTGAAAACACATGACCTAAAACTGGACATTTTGCTGCCAAGTTCATTATTTGACTTATGAGAAAAATAATATATAATACTGATGTCAATTTAGATTATTTTATTTTTGATTATTGTGGCTGTGTATGAGAATATCTTTTGGAAAACAAACAAAAAACAACTATAAATTTTAAGGCTGGATTGCAGTTCAGTGGAAAGGGTGCCTGCTCAGCCTGAAGGAAGTCCTGGGTTGGATCCCAGAATTGCATAAATTAGGCTTAAAGGAACAGAGCTCTAATTCTAGCAGTGAGAAAGCAGAGGGCAAAAGACTGGAAGTTCAACCATTCTCTTTTACATGGTGAGTTTAAGGCCACCCTGCTCAATAGGAAACCCTGTTAAACATTTCAACATATTAGGAGACCATGTTGCAAAATGTCAACACCTGAATCCAGGGAAAGTATGTTCTGTTTTCTCTGTACTTGATGTTGTCTATTTCTGTAGCGAGCTTTTTGTCAGACTGTCTTTGGATTGCCAGCCCCCAAATACAGACACAGAGACTCCTTATTAATTTTGAAAGCTTGGTCATTAGCTTAGGCTTCTCCCACTAGCTCTTATAACTTAAATTAAATTGTTTTTATTAATCTATGTTCTGTCACGTGGCTCTGTTACCTCTACTCCATATTGTATGTTTAGCCTCTTCAGTGTCTCCCTGACATCTCCCTGGTTTAATCCTTGCACTTAAATTCCTCCTCCTCTTTCTCTCTCTCCCCAGAAATCTGACCTATCCTCTCCTGCCTAGCTTATTGGTCATTCAGCTCTTTATTAAACCAATCAGAAGGCATGACTTAGCAAAGACACATCTTCACAGTGAACAAAAAGATTATCTCACAACATATTTCTTACATATCTTTTCCATATATAGAAGAAATTTTAAATAATTGAAGGAATATAAAGTCAGTTATGAATATGAAAATTTTTAAAGGGAAATTATTCAAAGATACTATAAATAGAATGATTTAATAGCTTTGCCATTAACTATCTAGCCACCTCTGTAATGCTTTTTTCATATGTATTTTACCTTCATACTCTTTAAATATCTCTCCAATTTTATGTAATATTGAATGGGAGTATGCAGTGATAAATTAAGCTTTCTCATAACATAATCTTTTAAAAATTACTTTGGAAAACTACCTTGTACTTTGAAAAGTTATTATGGATAATATTCATTCATTACAGACCTTTTCTGATATTTTAAGGCTACAGCAAATTTTCTTTTGGAGGTAAATTTCCAGCTTCCTGCTACAAATGAATGCTGGTATGTTCAGAAATTTAAAAAACACAACAAATTTCATCCAGTATTGTGCATACATAGAACAATTTAAATGAATTCTGGATAGCCATTATTTTGTGCTAGCCTACAGATTGTCCAATCAAATTACTTTTTCATTGCATTAACTTACTAAAAGATACACATGAGAATTCTCACCAGTAATCATTTATCATCATACTAATAAAGACTACTGATAGCAAACTTGCATTCCATTTTATTCAAATCTACCACATCTCACTAAGACAATATTATCAGGCATGCTAAGATACAACCTAACATATTAAACGATATTAATCACCTAAATCCTCACATAAACCTTATATTTTTATAGTCCTACTCACTATTTGTGAAGTAAAATAGATTTACAAATGCTATTTAGTGTTACGTCCAACAGAATAAAAGTGTGATGTGTTTTTTACCTTTTGATTATACTTCTATGATAACATCTTCATAGGAGGTTCATGGGTGTTCAGATGAAATCATCACACTTTGGTAATTTCATCCATCTGAGGATGGGATGAATTCCTGAGAGATCAGCCTCTTCCTGTGCACTTTCTGGCATCGTCCCCCTCACTGCCAACATGTACCTAGTTTCAAGAGCTAAAGGACATATTAACATTAGAATGAATTATGAGATTGTACCCTTGAACTCCAGGGACAAGTACAACGGCATGATCACAGACAATGGTACACTTTGAAGCCACTACTGCATTCGGGTGGCTAATAATAAAATCAGTGAAACTGTCAATTGCATAAATATCCTATCAATCCCAAATTAAATGCACCCTACTCACCTTCCCCTTGGCCTGATTCCACAAATCTAGCAACCATTCTAGCAGGAATTGAAAATGAGGATTACATTGTTGCAAGTGAAATGCTTAAAGAAATGTCTTTAACAACCTCATAAATCTATAAGTCAAACAGCAGTTAATCATTAAGAGTCCTAGATAGAGTAAGATGAAGAGAGGGCAGTGTGTAGGAAGTAATGGAGAGATTATGATAAAGATTTATGTAATGAAAAGAGATAAGCATTAATAAAACAACAGAGATACTGTTCTTGAGATGTTAGTTCCAGAAATAAATCCTTTTCCAACCACTCTTTGATAAAGATATTACAAATAAGGTGGAGAGTATTAGGAAAGGGGGATAAACTACTAAAACGTTAGAAAATATGAAATTTTCCCTTTATACAAAAATCTCTAAGGATAAAAAAAAAATAGGATAATACGTCCAATGAATAAAAGCACTTGGCTCCAAGCCTGACAAACTGAATTCAGTCCCTTGGTCCCCTATGGGTGACGGGAGTGTTGACTCCAGCAAGTTGTCCTCTGACCTCCATAAAAATCCACACACATGTAAACACACACACATACACACACAGCATGTGCACACTAAATAAATTTACTTTTTGCATGTTGTTTCTTCTTTTCTATTTATTTTTGTATTCATTTTTCTCTCGTGTATTAAATATTGACCACAGTTTCCCCTCACTCCTCTACTCCCAGTTTCTCCCCCACTACCTCCCCTTTCCCACAGTTCCACTCCTCTGTTTCCCTTCACAAAAGAGTAGACCTTCCAGGGATATCAAGCAAGCATGTCATAACAAGTTAGAATAAGACTAGGCACAAACCCCCTCAAATGAAGGCTGAACAAGGCAACCCAGTAGGAGGAAAGGGGTCCTGAAAACAGGCAAAAGAGCCAGAGACAGCCCCTGCTCCCACTGTTAGGAGTTCCACAAGAGCACCAAGATACATAAGCATAACATATATGCAGAGGACCTACGTCAGACCCATACAGGCTCCCTGATTGTTGCGTCAGTTCCTATGAGCCCCTATGAGCCCTGCTTAGTTGATTCTGTGGGCTGTGTGCTCCTGGTGTCCTTGACAGCTCTAGCTCCTACAATTCCTCCACTCACCTCTTTGATGGGATTCCATGAGTTCCCTCTAATGTTTAGCTGTGGGTCTCTACATCTGTGCCTAACAATTGCTAGATGAAGTTTCTCTGATGACAATTATGTGAAGCTGCAGTCTACAATTATAGCAGAATATCATTGGGAATCATTTCATTGACTTTTCTCTAGCCCTGTTTGGTTCTATCCTAGGTGTCTGGGCCATCCAGCTTCTAGTTCCTGGCCCTTCAGCCATTGTCCGCCTTGGGCTCCCTTCCAGTGATTTGGGTCTCAAGTTGGACCACTGGTTGGCCACTCCCACAAGTTGGTGCCACCTTTATCTAACCCAACACATCTGGAAGGCAGGAGAAATTGTAGGTCAAAGGCTTTGTGACTGAGTTGGTGCCCCAGGTCCTCCTCTAGAAGCCTTACCTGGTTACAGAAGATGGCCAGTTCAGGTTCCATATCCTCCATTACTAGGAGTCTTCCCTAGGGTCACCATTATGTATTCCTGAGAATTTCCATGACATTAAGTTTCTAGCTGTTCTCAGAGATGCCCCCAATTCCAGTTGTCTCTGAAGTTGTGTGGGGATGGGAACAGGAGGGATCAGGTCAGAGACAAGGATGGAGGGAAAGAATAAATTAACTTTTTAAGAAGAAAACAAGAATAAGGACAATGATGTGACTTTTTCAGGGAGATATGAACAAACACACATTCACTGCAGATAGGACAATGATGACAGACCAAAGGAAGAATTATACCCAAGTCTAATTTGGTGAACCAATGAGTTCACTGGGGTTATTTATAGAATCATGTTGGTGAGAGGCTACTTACAGGCCATGAGTGAGTGATTCAAAAGCAATGACACCACTGAACGGCCCACCCCAGAACAGGGGGTGATTCACCAAAGTTGCATTCCTACAGCTTTTCTCTATAGCAATTCTTTCAAAGCTTGTATCATCTTGAGGTGAGACATTATGAATCCTGAAGTGTTTGCATTCACAAAAACCTTCTAGTTTCCTGTGCTTCCTGGGTCTTATGAACTCCCCTTTCTTTCTTGAAGGAAATATTTCCACTCAAAGGAAGTAGAGACACAACAAGATCTATTGAAATCATGTCAGAGCAAGAGTCACAATATAAAAAATCATCACAGAGAGTAGCAGAGAAAGAATTTATAATTTATTTTTTACCCATGAGATCAGAATGAAAAATTTAAATCAGTGTTGGAAAACTATCAATTTATTTTAAAATGACTCATGCCTCAGATAAAATTACCCCTTGACTACAAGATGTTTTTGATATGTGAATGTCAACATAATGCACATCAGGAAGTTGGGGAAGAAAATTATCATCTCAACAAGTATTAAAAAATTATTTTTAAAATGCCTACTCATGATTAATATAGTCTTTTGAAACTAGGAAAGACAGAATTGACTCATGCTAAGTCTTGAATTAATGAATAAAACACGTAAAAGAAAGTTTTTAATAGCATTGTGTTCAAATCAGGAACAGGGCTGACATCACTACTATCTATTCTGCATTGTCTTAGAATCAGGTCAGTAGACTCAAATAAAAGAAGAATATTTGAGATAACAAGAAATCAGGAAAGAAATAACCAAATCACTGTTAAATTAGTATGCTTAAAAAATAATGAGAAATAATAAGAATTGAACAATGCTGGTGGATAGAAGTTCAATTTATAAATTTCAACCACAAAGGAACAAATGTTAGCAAAGATACCATATAAAGAAAAAAATTAAAATAGCATAAAATATAGGAAACACTGAATAAATAGAATTGAAATATAAATGAAAATTTACTTAGAAAAACAAAATGTGTAGGTAGGAAAATAGACAATCTCATGATTAGTGGCCTCAGTTTTGAAAAAGCAGAGAAAAAAAACAACAATGTGTATTTTCCTTAAGGCATCTACACATTTGCAGGATATTAATGTGTGGTATTATCCCTTACTCATGGAAAAGGTCATGGCCAACATCCAATAATGAAAGAAAATTTAGCAAGAAGTCATAACAGATTTATTTTCTCAAAGTTTTCCACGGCACAGGAATCTTGGGGGAGTAAAGTCACAAAGATTCAGGGGAAAATGTTGATTTTGATCATTTGCTTCAATGAAGAGCCACATAGAAATGTGACAGGGAGCCGGGCGGTGGTGGCGCACGCCTTTAATCCCAGCACTTGGGAGGCAGAGCCAGGCGGATCTCTGTGAGTTCGAGGCCAGCCTGGTCTCCAAAGTGAGTTCCAGGAAAGGCGCAAAGCTACACAGAGAAACCCTGTCTCGAAAAACCAAAAAAAAAAAAAAAAGAAATGTGACTGGGAACAATGTGGTTTCCCTAACTACAGGGAGACAAAGGAGAGACAGAGACAGAGAAACAAGGAGACAAGAGAGACAAAGACAGAGAGAGACAGAGAGATATGGGGGCAATCACCCAAGGCCTGGTTGTTTGATTTTTGGCCTGTGTAAGCTTTCCTTTCTTCTAGGTATAAGGCATGACCCCTTTTATACAGAGGTAAACAAAGGGTTCATGATATGCCATTAGACAAGATAGGACAGGGAATTCCATCTGGCAAACTCTTACACAAAAACTCAGCAGGGTGTGAGGGATCAGGCCACATTTCTTAGCCTTATGACTGGCTTTTCAGGTAATGCTTTAGTTGCTATAGCCTGCCTGTGAGAAGTAGCACTCAGTCTTTATGGTCAGCCTTGAGGAGGACAGAGAAACACAAAAGAATGGGAATGCAGATGGACAGAAGGAAACTTTGATTTTGAGAGTCTTCAAATCAACGTACTCAGCATATCAAAGGGCAATATATTGGATTTTCATGTTGAGACACCACATGTTCCATGCCATTCTGATTACCTACAAACACATATTAAAATGTATGTTGGAGTTGGAAAGCAGACAGTGGCTGCTTTTCCCTATGAAGGGGATTTGGTTTCCAACCTCAACATGATGGCTCATAGCCATCTGAAACTATATTTCCTGGGGATCCTATGCCCTCTTTTGATGTCCATGGGCATTAGGTATTCATATAGTACACATACACATGTGTAGAGGAAAAACATACATAAAACATACAAAACTTTCAATATTTATGTGAGCGATTTATTATTTTAAATGAATGAAGTTTTCTGAGGTTTAATTTAAACTTGCAATAATGATTAATATTACAAACATACAGAAGTTGGTTTGTAGATGTTGGGACTGAGTTCTACAATGTTCAGTTCATTGGAACTGAGTTCTACAAATCTATATTTTGATTGGTAGTGGTTGTCTGTAATAGTCTCCTTCTGTTGCAAAGAAAAGTTGATAAGAAGTGAAGACTACACTTATTTGTGGGTATAAGGACAAATATTATAATGTAGCTAGAAACTCTGGTGCTTTGGTAAATGGTGGTTATAGAATATCCTCTAATAATCATTATTTCACTATCCCTCAGTAGTTAGCTAAGTTCCCAGTACCAGTCATGGTATCCCTCTTGTTGAATGGGTCTTAATTGTAATTAGACTAGAGAGTTGTTGGATACCACCAAGTTGTGCATGCCACAACTGCACCCTTCTTGTGTCATGGTGGTCATTGTTGTGTTTCGTAGGCATCATAGTTTATAGAACTGTTGATTGACTCCCTCCTTTGGAATCCTGCATGGTGCCTTCTGGTACCATGAGAGCTAGTCCGAAGGGAGGATGTTTTTAAGTCAGCTCCAGCTCCAGGGTCTCTGGGCCCCACATCTGAAGTGCCATGTCCTCCGCTATAGAGATTCACCAACTCCACCTAAGGCACAAAGAGCATTGGGGAAGAGGGGCCAGAAAGGTTGTAAGAGCCAGAGGACCAGGGAGTTTTTGTGAGACTATGTCTCCAAGTAATGTCAGAAGCTACAATCACCAAGGCTACTTACATGACTGTCTAAGCATGAGCTGAACAAGGACAACATGTATAGACATACCAAAGGGAATACAGGAAAGACCACAAGGGTTTGGCACTACACAAATAACTATAGGCAATGAAAGGATGCTCAGAGTCGAAGAAATCATCTTTGATTATCCAGTACTAAATGGTTTCATTTCATCTCTGAAAAGATGAGTACAAATAACATTATACAGACTGAGGTTATATTTAGAAATATATATATTTATTTATTTTTTATATACATAAACAAATATGTAACAACAATTCATAAAAAAAAACAGGCCATGGATTTGAAAGACAACAAAAGAGGTCTATGAGAGGGTTTGGAGGGAGGAAAGAGAAGAGGGAAATGGTTTAAGTATAATTATAACCTTAAAAATAAAAGAAATAATTTTTCAAACACAATTGCAAAAGTATTTATGGGGATTAACTAGGAGATCAATGTGACAGAATACTGTGGCTGTTTTCCTTTTAAGATTTATTTGTTTATTTTTATTTTATGTTTGTGGGTGTTTTGCCTGCATGTATGCATCTGTACCACTTTCATATCTGGTGTCTGGAGGCTAGAAGAGGGCATTGGATCCTCTGAAAATGGAGTTACAGACAATTCTGAGCTACCATATGGATGCTGGGTATCAAATTCTGGTCATCAATAAGAGATGTCTGCAGAGTAGACTCTTCAAAACAATCATACTCGAAAGGAAATAATTTATGCAGAGATAGTATTACTGATTACAATAAATTATTTAATAAATGGTATTGCTACAAATATAGAGTAGAAAAAAATCTAGCCACACATTATGTACAAAACTCAATTATATACAAAATAAACCTTTACAAAGTAAGAATTCAAAACCCCTCAAGAAAATATATCTCTGACATTGTGGCATGAATAGGATTTTAAATAACTCTCCATAAGCAAAAATTATGAAGAAAATTATCTACAGTTTTGTTTATAGTTAAAAAGAAATTTGTTGCAGTAAATCGAAAGGCCACCTAAAATATTAAATTACAATCTAGAGGCCAAAATGATTTTATTCAATAGTGAAGTGGATACAAATATGGAATCCACTTAGTCAAAACAGGTTAAACTATGCATAGAAAAATTCTAAGAGGGATTTTGAGAAAAAAAAAACAATAAATGCTGAGAAGATGCTCAACCATCCTTGGTCATCAGGATACAAATGAAGACAACATAATTTTATCTTATTTTTTAATTTTTTAATTTTTTTAGGCAATATGGCAGGATAGGGACACTCAGTTCTTGCACTGCCACACAGAATAACTAGAAAGAATAATAAATAGATACCGTTTTGAGGTGAATGACACTAGAACCCTGTGTGGGTGTGATGGAAGCCTAGGACAGTAAGATGGAGTGTGAAAGGGGGTGATGAAGTAATGGCAAATGACTACCTCGGTTCCCTAGAGTGGCAGTCTTTCTTGGTCTGATCTCTGAAAATGCGAACACATGCTGGGAGATGTCTTTCTGTCCTCTGTGAATATATGTTGTTCCCACTGGTTAATAAATAAGCTGCTTTGGCCTATGGCAAGGCAGCTTAGAGGCAGGTGGGAAATCCGAGGAGAGAGACAGGAAAGAGAAAGGAGGAGTCTGGGGAGACACCAGCCTGCTGCCCAAGGAACAACATGCCAACAGACTGGTAAGCCACGGAATACGTGGCAAAACATAGATTAAGTAGAAATGGGTTAATTTAAGATATAAGAGCTAGCTAGCAAGAGGCCTGTCATAGGCCATACAGTTAGTAAATAATATTAAGCCTCTGGGTGATTATTTTACAAGCGACTACAGGACCATGGGGCTGGGCAGGATCAGAGAAACCTTCTGGATACAAATACACCTGGTGATAAAAGATTCACATGTCTTATAGGCTCTAGGTTTAGTTAGAGGTGCTACCCTAAGTCCACATCATAGTTTTGAAAAAAAAAAGGAATATTCATATATTCATCACATCCCTCCCCACCAGCTAAGTCCAGGCTGCTAGTGAAAGAGGATGTATCAGAGGCAGAGCCAAGCTGCTGCGCCAAAGTCAGCCCCAGCTGCCCCAGTGGACCTGAGCCATATAGTCTACATTTCATAACTCCATCACCTCCCTTGCCACTGCCAGCACACTCACGTCCCATGCCTCCTCTCAGCCAAACAAGTGGAGGTGTGCCACATTTCTGAGGCCACCACTCCCATTGCTGGAATGCCCACACTTGGGAATCAATCCAAGGCTTTGTATATCACTTTTCCAGGATGACCAGAGTTAGCCCCAAACCCATTACTCCTCGAGACAGAGGCATATCTGACCCTGCTTCCACATACTCTGTGGCCAAAGATTTAAAAAATAATCCCAAAAGGCTATTTCAAGTACAGCTATATAGTGTTTTAAACATTTTACAACATGAAGTGCTGATGAATACATAAAAGAATTCATACAGCAGGTGACATTACTCTATATATTAGTCACCTTCAGATACCATGACAAAATACTTCAAAATATTTTGACAACTGTCATTTAGTTCTCTAATTTGTTTCTGGAGGGCAGAAAAGTCCAAGATGAAGTTGCCAGCTACCTTGGTTCCCAGTAAAAGGTTCCTTCCTGGCCCACCTTGTCACTGCATCCTGACATGGGACAGAAAGAGAATTCTGGAGTTTCTTCTTCTCTTATGAGGCCACTGAACTTATCATGAGGAAACACATCTCTCAATCTAACATTTTAATCACAGAAAAAAAAGATTTAAATATATGCACAAGGAACCAAAACATTACCTTAAATAATGAAAAATAGGACAAATAACTTAAATCTAACAGTGAAAAGGAAGCCTAGTGTGTTTCATAGTTCTAATCTTTTATCAATGGTATCCATTTCTGAATAGGTACAACACTAACTCAAACCTATCCAATTTCTTTCCCATCTTATTAGACTGTTTATTCAATGTGGTGTGTAACACAGCAGAGTAATCTTTTGTTTTTGTTGAAGTTATTAACTGCTACAAAACCTTTACTCAAGTGTAAGAGTCAGAGATGATATAGGACACCAAGAAAATTACACTTTCTAAATCAACAGGTTTGATACACATCCACTCATATACAACAGGGTTAATACATATAGAACTCACAGAGACTGAAGTAGCACACACAGGGCCTGCACAGGTCTGAACCAGATACAATCCTAGAGTTGAAACAAGTGTATGTACATATGTCCCATCCCTAACACAGAAACAATCTCCAACTGATAACCACGTACAAATGAAAATTTACTTTTATCCAGGGGAAACAAGGCACTCTTGAGGATAGACTGCCTAACCAGCAGTAGACAGCCTACAGAAGATAAACTCAAAAGTATCTTTGGAGGTTCCTTGTCTCATACAAAATGTCATGCCAGGGCTTTTCCATATATATATGATATTCTTTCTTTTTTACTCTACAGGTTCTTTGTTTACACAGTATGACTTCCTGTTGGTATTTTTATAGGACTCCTTAGTATGCAAGCAAGTAGGGCTCTGCATCCAAATCTGTTTCTTGTGCCTTTTCTTGGGCTCTTTTGTTTGTTTTTATCCTATTCCAATGAACTTGTTTTTGTTTTATCTTATTTTATTTTTATCTCTTAGAAACCAGTTTACCTTCTAATGAGTTTTAGAAAGGGGGTGGATCTGGACAGGAGAAGAGGGCGACTGGGAAGAGTAGAGGGAGAAGAAACTGTAATCAGGATACATTATGTGAGGGAAAGAACTCTGTTTTCAATAAAAGGAAAGACTAATAAGACATAGAAAATAAATCTTTTTCACAGAAATGCTCCTTTCAAGCACTGAGTGAGAAGCATTGTGTGAACACTCGTCAGACCCTGTAACCTTAGAAACTTCCCTAAATCCCTAACACTGAATGTGATCCTTAGTTATTTAGGAGTAATAACATCACTGAGTGCAGATGTGGCCTTTTCTGGCTAGAAAAGTCTACCTATGCCTCATGGCCATTAAGCATGATGGCTTTCATGTTAAATCCAATGCTCCTGTCTCAATTTCTACTGGAGTACACATGTCCACATGTACATGGAATACACACATACACACACACACACACACACACACACACACACACACTTCCTCATCGCTATTGAGTCAAGAAGAAGCATCAATAGCAAATCTATGAACAAGTATGAAACACCAAGAAGGTCAAAAGTGAGCAACACAAGTACGCGTTTCAGTGGAAGACGATGATTCGCCTGCATCTCATTCCCTGGGTGCCAAACTCGGCATAAACAAAGTGCATTATGGAGCAGGGAGAAGTCTTCTTTCACAAGCAATGGTAGGGTAATTTTATAACCACTCCAAGAGTGGATTGAATAGTTGCAGACAATTGTTAAGCTACTAAAATAAACATGAAGAAGAATGGATAGAACAGAGCCAAGCATCAACTCATGCTAATTACCCTTGCATCCGAGAGATCAATTTGCATACAGAATCTTTGAAGCCTGTCAGGCATGAACTGAACGACTGAACAGCTACATTTGAAAATCCAGCCACTAACTTATTTTTTTCCCCTGAAGATGTTGTTTTCTGCATCTCAGACAGATTTCCTCATATAAAAGTGCTCATTTCTAATTAATTTTCTCCTGTATTTAACACATGCTCACGTGTGTGACATTCAAAGAAATTAACTAAACATCAAAACATAGAGATTATTAATTATGTAGGTGGGAGAAAAAAAATTGAGGTAAGAATTTGACTTAGTTCTCAAAATTTGAAAATTCAAGAGACAAGTGTCCCAGGGCACTTATCAATAGCTGCTAGCTAACAAAATAAGATGGCAGTGTCATAACAGGCTTTCTCTACATTAATTTATTTAAGATCCACAGTAGCCCTACAGAGGACACAGAAGAGGTTTATTTTCTTCTTTTAGAAAGAAAGAATGGAAGATACAGAGAACAGTCTTAAAAATCACCAGAGTCCTTAAGGACACAGCATGGTCAATATTTAAAGTTACATAAATTGATTCTCATCATCTTCTCTTTTTCCTCTCCCTTACCTATCCTAAAAAGTTTCCCAGACGCTGCATTTCCTAAAGAGTAAGATTCTTCCTAGTCAATCATATTCACTTAGCCCCGCAAAGACTATTGGAATCAGTGGTATTCAGTAATATTTATTTCTGAAGTGATTCAAGTACTTTGTCTATGTCAAATCTTTGAAACTTAAATGCCAAGAGAGATAGGAAATGGAATAAAGGATGTAGAAAATATGTGTGTGGGGGGGAAACAAAAAACTGAGTGAACTTTATTAAGGTTAATGATGTCTTTAGAAAATGTAGAGAAAACAGAGGTGGGCAAGAATTAAACAATTTTAGAAATATTCAAACTTAAGAAACATAGAAAATGCTACGTCTGTTCCTTAACTTAGAACATTTAAAACCTCTATTCTTTTATCAATATTTTGACAACGGGACACGACTTTTCCTCTTCTTTATTTAAGCATAGATCTGATGACTGAGCTTCATTTGCATTGCCAAACCGAGTCAGGAAAACATCTCATTTTGAGAGGCTGGAGACATGGCTTTGTGGTTAAGAGCACTTGCTGCTCTTACCAAGAAACAGGGTTTGAATCCCAGCACCTACAGTTACTCACAACTCTATAACTGCAGTTCCAGAGGGGCTGACCCCTCTTCTGTCCCCCGTGGGCAGTGCATGCATGTGTTGCCTAGCCACATACATAAAATAAAATGAAAATAAATCTTTGAAAAAGTCTTACATTTATCTAAATACGAAATCTCCCAGAATCCGGCAACCATTCTCATTGTTTACAGTGGCCTCAACTCCAAAATTGCCCATATTTACATGTTTATGAAACAGCTACTTTAGTTTTCATCAAAACAAACATTTCCACATTTATGTTCCTGCAATTTGAAGAATTTCAATTAAATAATTGTACATATATGGATATTATCACCTCATGTGTATAGGAAAAATAAAATTAAATCGTACAAGAGGACAGACAGCAAAGACCGGATTACTTGGCGTAAGACTGGTATATTCAAGCTACGTGTGTTACAGATGAAATGGAGACACCTGGAGAATTTAGAATATTCAGGAAAGCAAGTCAATGAAGGGGACTGTTTTGTACAAATGACTGAGGAAAGTAAGTAATTCATTCATTGAATATCTTATGTTGAGAATAACACTAATGCTTCAATGCTTACCAACCATGAGATTTCTTAAGTATGCAGGTTTGTCACATAGTTCTATGTGACATGTAACTTATACTTTTGACATTTTGCTAATGCCTGGCCAGTAAAATGTCTCAGTTGGTTATGGCACTTCCTGCCAAACATAATAACCTGGGTTCATTCCTGGGGACCAATATGCTAGAAGGAGTTAATTGACTCCTGCAAGTTGTCCTCTGACCTACACTCACACACTCACACACACACACAAACACACACACACACACACACACACACACACACACCTACTAAATAAATAGATAAGCTTTTTAAAATTCTAGTTTACTAACATCAAGAACCTTTGAAAAGGCTATGGTTTGCCACAGAGTTAATTCTGTTCAGGCAAAATCAGGTAGAGATAATCTCAACCAAGGTAGGCAAGCTATAAGGTGACCTACTTTGCATGATTATTGTCATGAATGACAATTTTATACTTTGTGACACTAAATTATTAAATATGCCTACTGTTTCATTAAATTTCATAATTATAAATGTAGTTATTGGCAAGTGGAGGAGTGAAAATTTAACTGGATTTTGATCTGCATGGAGGTTAAATGATAAACATGTCCACATGGCCTACTAGCCAAGTAGCAGCTAGCTGGAAAGTAGCACCCTGAGTCCAACTCAGCCTATTTAGAAAGATTTCAATATATGCAAAGGATTTAAGCTGCAGGAATTTAGTTCATACTCTTGTAAATCTAGTACCTCAAATTTCAATATTCCTAGAAGAGGGTTTAATGACCCAATCTTGTACGGAATCCTCATTGGAAAATCAGTCACCAGAGTCATATAAAAAAAAAGGTTTTTAATTTGTTGCCTACAGCAGCTTGCTTGCTAGCATTTACAACAAGTGTGCAAAGTACAGGAGATAGCCTGCTAACAGATAGGTCCTCAATAGAAAACTACGAACTATGACCACAATTGAAATTCAAATATATACAAACACATGTCATAGATTTAGGGGGAGTTTAGAATGTTAGATTAATCAGTCACTGAAACCATGTAACCACAAGATTGAATATGCACCACAGGAAGTATTTGCTCTCTAGAGGCTCGATGTGGAGCTAGGCTTAAAGATACATAATTCCAGCCTCTGGGAACTAAGAAGTCTAGGCTAGCAAGTTATGTGTGCTGAAATGGAAAGAAGTGTCTCGTGACACAAACACCGTGAAGTCTCAAGCATGTGTTTTTCTTTTTTTCAGGATGCAGAATCTGAATTTGGTGCTCTTAGTCATCCTTTGACTTGGGATCTGAGAAAGTACTAATTCTAACAACTCAGATGAGCAGAGTGGGAAAACTCAAGGAGAATCTGAGTCGTAAGTACATTGTACAGCTCTTCAAGTTCAGAGTGGAAATGTGAGCATTTAAATATGAGAATTGAAAAAAAAATGCTATGAGCCAAGGGGGGTGCAGTGCTTTACAAGCAGAGGAGATACAGCACAGCAAATAATTTTATAAGGCATTGATTAATTTTAGTCTGCTAAAATTCAATAAAATACAGAACCCACGAAACAAGATATGAATAATGAAATGATAAGAATATGAGCTAAGATTAAAAATGAGATGTCTGTAACAGCAATCAGAGTTCATAAGGGCAAAAGACATAAAAAAGCCAAAATAGAGAGGAAATATGATCTGAGTAGTTAATGTTTGATTTCAACAGTTTTCTCTCTAAGTCCTATGTTCTAAGATATTAACTTTTCCTAAAGTGACCTTTTGCAATAATTTCTAAACCTCTTTTCGTAATAAGACACAAACTAGACCATTCAAACAGGAAGAAAACAGGCACTGGGCCAAAAGTAATTTTTGTCTAAAATGCAACATAACATAAAAATAGAAATGGGGGCAACAACAAAACCAAACAGCAACACGGAAGATTTATTTTTAACTTTCATATAAAATCCTTAGAGAGTGAGATAATTAAAACTAATTTATAATAACAAAAAGTATTATAAAACCATAATTCTCATGATTTAAAATACTCTCAGTATTAAACAGACATGTAAAATAAAATTAATTACCTAAATCATTGAAATCAAGACAAAGAAACAAAAGAAGACAGGAATTAAGATATTAATGATACATCAATTATTCCTTTTAAATAAAGAACATTGACGGGACAAATACCTTAAAAAAAGAAGCAAATGGGCAACCTAGAAAGTTAGATATATCTAATAATGATGACAGATATAGAAACATCTACAAAGACATTGTCAGGACAAGAAGACAGCAATGTTCACAAGTAACAAGCTACAATATTTTTATAAAAAATGTCCAATATAAGACTTTAATAAGGTGGAAATTCTAATACAATAGATAACTACAAGATACATAAAATAATTAATTGAGTCTCAAGGAATATAATATAAGGATGGACACACAATCACACAAAGAAATCGGAAAATGTATTAAATATCAAATAATGCCCTAAAAATGCCTAGGTCAGTAGTTCTCAACCTGTGGGTCACAACTCCCTTGGGGGAATGACCCTTTCACAGGGGTAGCCTAAGACCATCAGAAAGCAAAGATATTAATATTATGGTTCATAATAGTAGCAAAATTACAGTTGTGAAGTAACAACAAAATAATTTTATGATGGGAGGGTCAGCACAGCATGAGGACATGCATTAAAGGGTCGTATCATTAGGAAGGTTGGGAACCAGTGAGCCAGATGGACTTTCTACTTCCAGTATGCTTGCAATGAGCTTAAGAGCCCCATCCTATTTGGATTCAATCACACATATTTAAAGCTTAAACTTCCACATATGCCAGGCGGTGGTGGCACACGCCTTTAATCCCAGCACTTGGGAGGCAGAGCCACGCGGATCTCTGTGAGTTCGAGGCCAGCCCGGTCTACAGAGCGAGATCCAGGACAGACACCAAAACTACATGGAGAAACCATGTCTCGAAAACAACAACAACAAAACAAAAACAAAAACAAAAAACCCACCCAACTCCACATACAAAACATGCAATATTTGTCTTTAGGGGTCTGGGTTACCTCAATCAAGATGATTATTTCTAGCGACATCCATTTTAATGCAAATTTCATAATTTCATTAGTCTTAACAGTTGAATACTATTTCACAGTGTAAATTGCTACTCTTTCATTATCCATTCATCAGTTGATGGATATCTAGGCTGTTTCCAATTTCTGGCTATTATGAATATAGATGAGCAAGTGTCTCTGTAGTAGGAGATAGAGGACTTTGAATGTATGCCCAAGAGTGCTCTAGAGGTTTTGAGGTAGATTGATTCTCAGCTTCTTGAGGAATGTCCACACAGATTTGCATAGAGAACATACCAATTTAAACTCCCACCAACAATAAATAAACGTTCTCTTGTCCCCACATTCTTGCCAGCAAGTCCTGCCTGCCATTAGTTTTGTTGATTTTGGCCAGTTTGACTAGGGTAAGAAGAAATCTCAAATTAGCTTTAATTTATAATTCCCTGTAGGCATAAGATGTTGAGTATTTTTAAGTATTTCTCAGTCAGTTATGTTTCATCTTTTGATTACTCTCTAATTAGCCTTATATCCCATTTTTAATTGGTTTATTAGCTTTCTTGATGTTCAGGGTTTTTTTGTTATTCTTGTTATTGTTGTTGTTGTTGTTGTTCTTTATATACTATAGATACTACCCCTCTATCAGATGCGTAATTGATAAAGATATTGTCCCACTCCGTAAGCTGCTGCTTTGCATAGAGGTTAAGTAGTTAGCAAAGGATGGGGGTGGGGGAAGGATTTTTCTAAGGAAAAAGAAATGGGTATAGTTTTATAAAGAGATAAATGGGAAACTAAAGTAGGAGGCTATAATGGAGTATGGAAGGGAGTGTCAGGGTAAGAAAAGAATATGAGGGGGCTAACTGACACTGAAGGACCTTTCAAAAGCCATTTGGAATCTGACTACTGTAGACATTGCCTAAAATATCCACATATATGAAGGGACATTATATGGAGTCACCATATAATAAGGAGGCAATTTCCCAACTAGATGTTGTTGTGAGACAAAGACTCCAAGGCCCAGTTGACCAAACCTGAGTCCAAATTTGAAATCTTTATTAAGCTGGCTGCCGACTTCCTGGACAGAAATAGTTCTCACAGAGCAGTCCCAACTGTTTCCTGTAGGGAGCTTTTAAAGGCAAAAACCATATCCTGGTTGTCATTTTCAGGGGGAAATAGAGCAAGCAAACAAGGAGTTTAACAGAAACAAAAAACAGCAGTTAGCTGGGGCATCTTGACCTCATGTCCCTGGGATGGATACTTTTCTAAGGGACCTTCCCATAGAAGTGGGAGAGTGGGGGAGGGTCATCTCTTGAGTAAGATCTTAAATGGCTGCAGCAGGGACAAGACGGATGAATCTTGACCCTGACACAACATCTTGTGCCACCAAGTAAAACCTCCATTGCCAGGAATTTGTTATATCTTTTTGATTCCTTGGCCAAAAGCATCTCACAGAACTTCCCAAACATCACAGGCTATGGCCAAAGCTACTGCTTACTCTCCATAACTTAAAAATAAAGTTCTATTGAGGAAGACACTACTTACCTATGTCATTAAGCTGGAATAATCAAACTGGGCCCTACTAGAAGCTTCATCTCTACTATCTAGCAATCATGATACTCAAAGGTAGTTTGCATGCAACCAGAAGAGAAAAGTATTCATCTCTTCATCCACATCACCCAGGTACAGACGCTACAGCCTACAACAGAGTCCTGCCTGCAAGATATTCTGGTACATTGGTGGCACAAACGTTATGTTAGTAACCAACAAGGTTTTTAATTGGCCTTAAGGCCCACTTCACGAGATAGAATCCATACCTGACCCTGCTAAAGTGACCAAGAATCAGAGACTAGATAGGTCATTGGCTTGGAGAAAAACCTACTACTATTATTCTGCTGAAGGAATATAGCAAAAATGACTCCTAATGACATATTGCTATACCAAAAGAATAGCACATCCCTGAACCCTCACCAGAGAAGCTTCTTGAAGTAGATGGTAATGGACACAGAGGTCAACACTGGACTATGTGCAGATAGTAAGAGACTTTGTAGCACTCAGTCCTAAACAGGATGTGTTTATCACACCTCTTTCCTCAAGGTTCGGAGATCTATGCCCAAGAGGAAGCAGAAAGATTATGAGAGCCTGAGATGATGGGTGACTTCAAGGAAACAGCATCTTACAGACACAGAGGACTGATACACAGATGAATCCACATGGATTGTGCCAGTATGAGCAAGACGAAAATCCCAGCACTGAGGAGAGGAAGTAGACACAAAATCCCACCTCTAACCAAGAAGCTCTTCACAACTGGTACCTTCTAGGAAAAGAAAAATCAATTTTCTCCAGTGGAGTCTTACTAGGAATATTAACCAGTCTCCAGGGCAGGCTCCCTGCCCAGGAGTAGTTGGTCAACACAAAACAGGCTCCATGTGAGGTTTTGTTTGTTTGTTTGTTTGTTTGGTTGGTTGGTTGGTTGGTTGGTTGATTGGTTGGTTGGTTGGTTTGCACCTTTTATTTTGTTTTACTTTTTTCATTTTTTATATTTATTTTATTTTTCAATTTATTTTTGCTTTTTTTGAGAAGAGGGAGGAGGAGGGAGAAGGAGTTGGATGGGTAAGGGGGTGAGGAGGGAATGGGAAGAGTTGGGGAAGGAGAAAGACTACGATCAAAGCAGGCATAAAAAACATTTAATTAAAAAAAGAGTCCCACCCTAAGAACAACTAAACAGTTGGATGGTATAAAATGCCAGCCACTATCCTTGGAACCATAAAAAGACCAAGAACACAGAGCATAGCGTTATCCTTGGGACTGGAGAGGAAAGACCCAAACTTGCATGTGCATGGCCAGACACTCCTAGTAAACCCAGAGCAAAGCTGGGTATGGTGGACATACCTGTGATCCTCCACTGATTCAGAGAATCAAGTTTGAGGCCAGCCTAGGCTGTATAGAGTCTGAGGCCAACCTGAACCAACTAGCAAGATTTTATCACAAAAAAAGAATAAATTCAATTCAAAGATCTGTAGGAAGCAATATAAACCCTTTACTTTTAACAAGTATGGGGAGTAATGTACAATATGAACCACTTTTAAATATCAGAGCACTGTGTTCTTCTTTGAAAAATCCTGCCCTCAAGGGGAATATTTTTTCAGGTTAAACTGGCTGGGCTATTATCAAGGCCAAGTAACTAGGAGGAAGAAAAATATCCAGCTCAAAAAAATGTGGGGAAAAGAAAAGCCCAACTTCAGTTAGTTCTATTCTTTTCTTCCCCCTAAGAAAGCAGAAAAAAAGAGAGAAATACTTGTGAAATTCCTAGTACACACTCCAGAAGTACAACTAGCTCAAAGAGCTTTAATCATAGAACTGTAGAATATTTTCCCTTGCCCACAGCACACTACACCATTGAAGGCCTACTCACAATATGTTTGGCTATTAAGAAAAAACAATCAGTTTGTTCCAGAAGGAAAAAGGACCCTTTCAAGAGACAGAAAAACTGCCAGCACCTGAACTGTACATGGCTGGAATGTTCAAAGTAGCAGACTCGGTTCAATAATTTGAAACTATGATTAAAATGCTAAGGGCTCTAATGGATTAAGTCAACAGGATGTAAGAACAGGTGGGCAATGTAAGCAAAGAGATGGGAGTCTTAAAAAAGAATGAAATGAACGCTGAAAATAAAAAATAAAACAGTGTAGCAGAATAAAGAATTGTTTCATGGGCTGTTTAGTAGTCTGGACGCAGCTCAGGGAAGACTGTCTGAGTTTGTACACACATCTCAACAGGCACCTGAATCACTGAAAAGTAAAGCAAACAAAGACAGGAAATGAACAAAATTTATAAGGATTTGGAAATAACTACAATCAGGAATATACAAAAATTACATTATAAAGGAGCAGATGTAATGTCTGAAACATGAATGACTGAGAATTTCCCCAAACACAATTTATTTAAATTTACAGAATGCAGCTAAAAGCAACCCTTAAGTGGAAATTTGAAGCATTGAGTACATGTATTAGAAAAGCTAAAAGATCTAACTCAGTAGCTTAAGTCACCACCTCAGAAAACAAGAGAAAGGAGAGCAATTTCAATCTGAATTAAAGATAATACAAATAATAAGAATCATAAAAAAAATACAAATAAAATAAAAAATGGGAAATTGGCAGAGAATATCAACTAGATCGAAGTTGTGTCTTTGAAAAGATCAATAAAAGCAGTAAATCTCTAGGTTCTGGCCAGGCTAACTGAATTTTTTTTTTTAAGTGAGGAGATAAATCTCTAACATCAGCACTGAAAAGGGGGCATCTCTACAGACCCCATGTTCATTAAAGCCGTAATACAGAAAGACCATAACCAATGCCATGCCTTTGATATTAAGAAACTAGATGATATGGGGACAATCCCTTCAAATATATGGGTACAAAAACCATACAAGGAAAAGGACAGCTTGAATTGCCACCTATTTATTTCTAAAATAGAATCAATTATTAGTAATCTTTTAAAACAGGAATCACCGAATCCATGTAGGTTGACTGATAAATCCTACCAAATATTTAAGGCAGAAATGATGCCGATCTCCAGCACTATCACTCAAGGATAAACACAGAGTAGATACATCCTTGTGTTATTTTTTTTTTTCATTTCTGTAATAACAAACCCAAACAAAGGCCTTAGGAGAAAACTGTATGTCAATAGCTCTGATGATCATAAATGCAACATTTGCCAACAAAATAATAGCAAAGCAAACTCAAGAATGCTTTTAAAGAACTATACAACACAAACAAGAACTTATCCCAGCTGTGCATACCATATCTATATGCTAAAAGAAAAAACAATGCATGATCATATCAAAAAACAAAGAGAAGCCATATGCAACAGTCTTCAAGATTGAAAATCTCAGTAAGCTAGAAATGGAAGTTCCTCAAGTTCATCACTTTTACAAAAATTCCACAGTTAGCCTCATATATAATGATAAAAATCACAATGTTTTCCCACTAAGATTGGGTCAAGGCAAAAATGTCTCCTCTTTTCTCTGTTTTTTGATTTTATATTGTTCTAGATCTTGCATTAAAGTAACACTAAAAGTAAAGTAAAATTAAAACTCATGCAGATTAAGAAGGGAGAAATAAAATTTTGTTCTCTGATAGCATTATCATCTACATAGGAAATAAAACAGAAGTAACAAAATGCTTATGGAGCAAATGTGAAATGTTGTAGAATTATATTAAAAATAATGTTATTGATAAGTCAATCTCTTTGCAGAAGGGATATCTCATAAAGTAAAGTATTGGCCTAATATGCAGAAAGTCAGACCTGACTTTGAATCCTAGTACCTACATAAAACTGCCAGGATGGTAACACATGGTTGTAATCCACAAACTGAGAAGGCAGAGATGCATGGATCCCATGGATTCTTCAGATTCACTGTCCAACCAGCTTAACTTGATTGGTGAGTGCCAGATCGATGAGAAACCCTATATCAATAAATAAGTTAGCCAGCATCTAAATTACAACACCCAAGACTAACCTCTGGCCTCTATGAACAATGCATGTGCCCCTGCATACACATGAACCAATGTGTACATTAGCATGTACACACACACACACACACACACACACACACACACACACACGCACACACACACAAAAAAAACCTTAGAAAATTCCATCTCTTTTCTATAAGTAATGACAAGGTTAGAGCTTAAAATGAAAACCTTATGATCATCACATCAACACTATCCCTAAAATGAAATGTACAGTCTAACAAAACATTTCAAAACATGTAAAATCCTGATAAGTATTTTTAAAGTAGTTTTTAAGTCATAATTTATACTAATTGATATCCAAATATAATTTATAATCATATATGTCCATTAAGCTACATGTCAATCATTTTGAAATAACAAAATAAGATGTTGTAAGAAGCACGTCTGCCCACAGTGCTTATCAACCCTCAGTCTCTATTGCTTCATGGTACTCTATAAGACTCTGTATTTGGAAACAGATGCTTCAGAACAATATTTGGAAGGGAAATACCACTTTGTCAGTTAAACATTAAATGAAAAATATATGGAGGTTTAAAAACAAGATGTAAATTTTTCCTTATGTATGTATGAATAAATACAGTTTATTTTAACATTATCTTTGTGTGTATTTTTCTGTGGTTTTCTCATAAGTGGAGGAAAGCTACATGACATTTTTTAAAAGGCAAAGTAATAACTCCTCCCAGAGTCTGATTGCACAGATTATAAATATAGACATGGGAATTGAGAGGTCCAAAGGGGACACTGAATTATAATTGTTATTTCCTTAGTGACCTTTATCTGAATCTGGGAACAGTAAACTTTTCTCTCAAAACCCTTTATAGGTTCTATGAAACTCAGAACATGAATCCTCCCCTCTGACAAAAGTAGGAAAAATATTTTTTCCTCTATTCCAGACTAGGTGATTTCTTTTTTCTGCTTTATTTACTGTGTGTGTGTGTGTGTGTGTGTGTGTGTGTGTGTGTGTGTGTGTGTGTGTGTGTGTTGGTTTTTTGAGACAGGGTTTCCCTGTGTAGTTTTGGTGCCTGACCTGGATCTCACTCAGTAGACCAGGCTGGCCTCAAACTCACAGAGATCAGCCTGGCTCTGCCTCCCAAGTGCTGGGATTAAAGGTGTGTGCCACCACCTCCTAGCTGGATGATTTCTTTATTACTTCTTGTATAATTAGAAGAAAATGATCACATCATTAGATGAATTTGGGTTAAAATCTTCTCACTATTCTTTTCTCTGACGTTTCATTTAATTCAGTCTAAAACACTCCACTATAGTGACACCTAACTTTATTCAAAGATCTTTCATACAGAGCTCTGTATCTGGTGCCCAAAAGTTTGAATACTCTTGGGGGAAATATAATACATGAATTAAAAAGAAGCAGTTGCACATTGCTCCAAGACAAAACTCTTCCAAGAGCCCACTCTCACTATGTACTTGCTTCAGTTCCTATCTGTGCCCCAATTGTTGTGATCAAAATTCCTAATTCTCCAGCAATTGTTTGTTTGCCTCCTCTTCTTTCACTTACGTGTACATATTTATTTATTTATGTGTTTTGGCTGTGTGTGTGTGTGTGTGTGTGTGTGTGTGTGTGTGTCTGTGCGTGTGTGTGTGTGTGTGTGTGTGTGTGTGTGTGTGTGTGTGTGTAGCAGGGTCATATTATGAATCCCAGGATGATTTCAAACTTCTCAGTTTCCAGCGTGCTGGAATTTCAAGAATGTTCCAATCCAACTCAGCTTCACCTCCAAGCTTCCACCTCATAACTCTCTGCTTAACAACCAGGAAATACCACCCTTTCCTATTATGCCACTGAATTGTCAAACAGAATGCTGCTCTGAGTCCCAGATGTTCATCGGAGACACAAACTTCGACCCAAAGTCACTCACAAAGCTGTATGATCCACAACGTCATTCAGACTGAGTGGGGCTCCGTAAACAGTGCTGTTTCTGGTGCCGTCTATTCAGTGTGGTTTGCAGACATAATTTTTGTTTTGTAGTTGTGTGTCCATAGTTCTTAGAGAACACATACATATACACACAAAAAAAGGGGTGCATGTATTCCCAGGACAAACCTAACTTTCAGAATAAAAATACTTTATCCCAAATTGTAATAAGATAATTTCCTATTTGCTTTATAATTCATAAGCCTAGTAACTTGATAAAGAGTGGCAAATTGCTCACATGTCACATATGTCAAATTTCATCCCCTAAGATTAACTAAGAGCAATGAAGAACTAAAGACACTTCCCTAACAATAAGAGCTACCTCAGCTGGGTGAAATGGAGCCTTAAGCTGCAGAGATTTTGGATTTTGCTCTGTGCAGAAAGTAAGTTCAATATTTTTCTTTCCAACCACTATCACATAGGGCAGCAGTCCAGTCATCTTGCTTCCTGGTTTAGCTGTGAGAACAAAAAACTAGAACTATAGAATGCCTATTGGTGAGGAAAGAATGTCAAAATGTTAAGTAAATCATAGCTGTAGCTGGAAGTTTTCCTGTGTCCCTCCCACCCTTGAGGTCCCATGGCCACTTATAAAATAATTACTCAGAGGCTTATATTAATTACCAACTATATGGCCTATGGCAGGCTTCTTGTTAGATAGTTCTTTCACCTTAAATTAACCCATTTCTATTAATCGAATGTTGCCACGTAGCTATGGTATTATGGGTCTGCTGGCATCTTATTGCTCCTTGGGCAGCTGGCTCATGTCTCTCCTTACTCTCCTTTCTCCTCTCATTATCTCTTTTGGATTTTCCTGCCTGGTTCCATCCTGCCCTGCCATAGGCCAATGTAGCTTTGTTTATCAACCAATCAGAGCAACACATATTCACAGCATACAGAACAATATCCCACAGCATTTCCCCTTTTCTGTCCAATCAAAAAGGAAGGTTTTTAACTTTAACGTAGTAAAATTACATATAACAAAACAGTTGTCAAGCAAGAATTATAGTTTGAATATCTAGTCTATTTATATTTGGCAAAACTAGAAAATATTCTATCGTCTATCCTATTTTTGTAAGTCTAAAGTTTTACATCTAATTTATCTTTTATCATGATTAAGGAAAGCAATAATTATAATGATCTAGTCTTCAAGTCCATCAAAGATCCCAGAAGGGTATAATATTACCTGAGTAAACAGGAAGTACATTACAAACAATTTCTATTTCTAGAAATGACAGAGACCGCTGGCTGCCAAGACGGTCATCCAAAGTTCCTCTGTAATGTTGGGGCATCCGTCTTTAGCCTATATGCTTAGAGTCTCTCAATCACTTTTACCTGTGTTCTGCAGAATGTCTGGCAGCCTCCTCTGTGATGCAGGAACCTGAAGGACCATTTCACCTTGTTTTTGCAAAATCAGTGGTAATTTTCCTGTGGGTCCTGTATGTCCAGTTTATACAACATATTATCAAGCAGTCTATGTATGAGAAGTTCCTTGTCCAAACGGCCAGTTTTGCCAAGAAGAAGATAAACTCCATATGGAGTGTCGTTGATGCCCATCTTTCTCTTTGAAGTAAATTGGTGCTGCCAGGAGCAGACATATCTCACTATCCAGAAAAGTTTAAGTTTTTAAAACATTTTAAATGCAGTATTTTGTAGGTCTTTGAAGTGTTTGAAGATTACCTACCTAACTGAAATACATCTTTGTATATCTAAAAACTTAACTAACATGACTATAAGTTTGATTATCATAAATTACTAATTATTTTGTATTTTTAATTATATATTACAATTTTAAATAAGTTGCATAAACATAATACCTTAAACAAGAATAGAAATATAGTATAACAAATTTAGTGTTAAATTTGTATCAATAAACCAAAATCCATAGTAATGTAAAACACTTCAAACAAGTTATTACTCTTTAAAAAGTAGATTCAATAATCTACCCTTTCATCCTATCATATCTATATCATATCCCCCTTTTTTTCCTTTAGAAAAAGATTGAGTATGACCAATAACAATTTGTAACCAATCCCTAAACAGAGACAAACATCCATAATCTATTTTTTGGGGTGAGGGCATAGGTTTTTAGGCTACTTCTTGCTGACTGGGGACCCTGGTAGTCTTAGGGGGACATAAAGAAAATTTTAGGATTATGGTCAACTCCTGATTGGAGTAGTCTGATGAGAGGCAAGAGCATGAGGATGTCATGATCATGGCTGTAATCATTTTCTAATGAAATCCCATGGCTTTGCTTTATAACTAATATATCAGTTTATAAAAAGTGAACAGTTTATTTTGGCCCTTGGTTTTAGAAGTTTCAGTCCATGGTTGGGTGAGGCTATTTCTCTTGGACCTGTAGACAAAGAGTGCATCCTAGCAAGGAGCATGTCGTAGAGCAAGCTGCTCACTTTCCTGCAGCCAGGAAGTGAAAAAAAAGCAGAAATAAGATAGTCCTGATCTCAAAGTCCCCTTCAAGCACATTTCCTTACAACTCAATAGCATTCACAACTCCCACCATATAGGCTCTGCCTCTTAACATCTCTACCACCTGCAAGACTTCCATTATTTGGCCACCAAGCCTCTCTTACCATGCCCTTTAGGGAACCTCTGTCTAAACCAGAGTACCTATTTTATTATATTTTTAATAATAAAGTATAATATAAAAGGAAAACATTTATTATTATAGACTTTTTTGTTGTTTCTTCTTGAAAGTCTTTCTGGCAGTAAAAAAAAATTATTTTTTCCTGAATAAATTGAAGTATTAAATGTTTTATCATCAGGTTTATTATTTAATTTATTTCTGTATTCTCCTTCAAATTATTTTCTTTTCAATATGAAAAATAAAATCAATTATTTAATGTCTACATTGGGACAAATAAACATTATGATAATATAACTCATAGTCATAGTTCATAACTCAGAGTCCAAGAGAATGGACTCTGGCCAGTAAAATATGCTGATATACTTACAGTTTCAGGTAATTGTAAAAACAAATCAAGATTAGTGAAGTAAAGTTATTCTCTGTTTCTTCAACATTTTTGATGGTATAGGATCTTCTGTTGCTTGAATCAGTGAGGAAGAAAAAAAAATAAGTATATTGAAAACCATATACTTGTCTAAAAGACATTTTTTCCTAACACAAATTTTAATATGTAATTATCAATTCTTATTATAATTTAAATATAATGATTTTTTTAAATACATGTTTTTCAAAGAAAGAATTCATAGCCACTTTTAGAGATTAGAAATTTCTCTACCCTTTCTCCATTCCCGCAAACTACAGTGCCTACTCAGACTACTCCAGAATTAACACAGTAGAGATACAACATTGTAGCTCATTGACAATTGTCTCTATAACTAATATTTTTATGGCCATACTTCACTAGTTTCTCCCCTGCTTACTCTAAATTTTCTGTAATTCACATCTTCATCCCAGAGGAAACATTATAATAAAATATTCAATGTGTCAAAATCCACTGTAAATCTTGGGGTTCTGTGCTATTTGTGAGAATTTCATAGTTGATACAAACCAATTCAGAGGATATCTCTTCTGTGTTATACATCATCACCACCACTCTATCCTGCCTACGGTTAATCGATAACCTTCAGATACTTCTCTTCATCACTTATCTTCAAATTCTAATAGTCTTCATTGATCTTTCTTTAGCGAAAACTCTCTAGAAAAGAATTCAGTAATTCTAAGGATTTCATTTGCATATACATATATGTGGTAAGGATTCACAACTTCAAAATTTCTCTTGAGCTTCACACCTATATTCCATAGTCCTTCATCGATTCCCACTTCCGTACTCATCAGATGATTCATGATTCCACAAGATAATTGATCATCCTCCATCACACTTGCTTCATAGTCTGTGTTCCCTAACTTGGTACAGGCACCAAGGTTTCCAAAGTTACAAAGCAAGGAGTCTCACTGGTTCTCCTCCTTTACCAACTGGCCACTCCTTATGAAAATGCTTTTCCCTGGAGACCTTTCTTTAGTCTCCCAACCTGCTCTCATTCAGGCTTTTCTCCTCTCAAGTCACCAAATGTTCTAGCTTGCTAAGTCTTTATTGTTTCTACCTTTGTAGCCCCTGACAACACCTACTGCATGTGCCATGTTAATTTATTTTTTGATAGGAATAATTAAATTCAACAAATATAAAAGTCAGGGGAAACTAGGTTTATTTTTGTCTGATGAACTATTTTTATGGCCTCTAGTGTCTATAGGCTCAACTTCTTTTAAAGTATAAGACATTCACAATTTTGCCCTCCCCACTAAGATAGGGGTCTTCTGTCCCCTGCAACCTTACTCTGTATGTATGAATAGATGAAGCTATTATTTCCAGTTTTCAAATGTTATCCTAAACCTTAATATTGTTCACATGAATTGGACCACATGGTAAGATGAAGAATATTTTTAATATTAAACTACTTTCTATCTGTAATGGTTTCTAATCAATAATATATACTCATGAACCAAAATATAAGATAATATGTGACGATATTTTAACTTTCTGACTCTTGAGATCTCAAATTTACAATAGAACGTTTTTATTCACATTTGAAAATAGTTCAGTTCATGGTTGTTTGTCCCAATGGGCTTAGGCAGAACATCATTTATGGTGGACAAGTAGCAGAGACTTCAGTCCATCATGGCAGGAACATCATGCCAGAACAGAGCAGTTCACACCTGGTGGACTAGAAACAGAAGAACAGAAACAGGAAGGGACATAGGCAAGATATATTCCCTGAGGACACGTCCTGCTGAATCATTCCCCTTAACCGGGTACCCCCTTCCACAGTTCCATGCCCTCTCAGTTATCTATTCAGAATTTGGATTCTTCAATGAAATATGATATATCAGCCCTCAGGGTCTAACTAACTGTGGGAAAAGAAACATAATAGTACCTGAAGAGATCTGCTTTGCTAATCCTCTAGGCTCTTCTCAAGCTAATGAACAGTCAAAATTAGACATAAAAATGCATAGATTATGTATTAGTCCTATAGAAATATAAAAATGAAGAAAAACTATGGAAACTTTAGGGAAAGATCCACAGATGTTTTGGAACTAACATGAAAGCTGGGATAATATGAAGTATTTGGAAAATAGGAAGCATTCAGAATGGAAGTTGCTGTTCCAAACACACAAACACACACACACACACACACACACACACACACACACACACACACACACACACACAAGAAAATAGTTGTTGTTTTGGGAGAGATCACCTGACAGTAAAGCAAAAAGTATTCTGACAAGTAACAGAAATAATACCTGGCCAGGAAATGCCACGATGAAACAGAAGAATGTTTTACTTCATAGGTAGTTACTAAAACCCTTAAAGAGAATAATGTCACAAATTCAATGAAATGCTTATGAAACAAAACATTCACTTAGCTGATGGATCTGAAGCTCTGTAAAGAGATGAAAGGTATGAATAGACAAATGATGGAGCCTTGAGCACAGTTCTTGAGGCGGTAAGAGTAAGCAATCTCTCCTAGAAAGCATCTAGACAGAGTATAGAGAGTTTCACAGCCTCTAGGGATGGTGATGGTAAGAGAGAAAGAAAATAAAAAGAAGAAAGAAATTCATGTGAAGGAACAGCTGTTTTGTTTATCTTTGAGGTACAAGTTCTGACAATACTATATATAGCAACAGCCATCCAATGATTTCACACAACATTTTAGGTAATGTTCTGGTGGCAGCTCCACCTCAATCCTCCTCACCCATCTCTCTCCCTCAAACCCTGCCTCATCTCAGAAAGCCCACTGAACATAGCTCCTCCCTCAGAGATGCTCAAGACCATCCCCACAGGTTATTTAAACTAAGAGAGAGAGAGAGAGAGAGAGAGAGAGAGAGAGAGAGAGAGAGAGAGAGAGAGAGAGAGAGAGATCAAAAACAGACAGGTGGTTTTTCAGTTTCTCTTCCCCATTACCTCTGTGGATGGCTGGAAAATCATCTGGGAGCTTTTACCCATTAAATCTGGGCTCTTTCTAATTTAGTTTGATTTGGTCTGATTTGGATTGCTGCATCATCAGAGAGGCTTATCAGGGTACAGAAGCTTTTCGGGATACTTGGTGTTTCTTCTACAATTCTTCTGGTGGTCTTATTATTATTATTATCTACAGTGAAGCTATGGTCATGTTGCTGGTGAAGCTCATCTATATGGAATCTTGAAGAGATGGCTAGAGAATTACCCATGCTAGGGTATTGATGTATCTACCAGAATGGCGGAGCCTTTCTCCTTTTCTCCACATTCTTCAGGAAGTCCCTTCTTTGTCTTGTGACTTCTCCTTGCCATCTCTACAGATGATCTCACAAGTAGGGAAAAAAATTTTGTATCAGTTCATTTGGCCTGGTGTTCCCTAAAGGGCAGAAGCCAATGCTTCCAGACTTTAAGGTTTCAACTGGAACCTGGCATAATGTCACTTCCCCTTCGTGAACACAACAATCTTACTTCTTTCATTTTTCCAACTTACTTTCCTGTTACTTGGTCTGTTTGCTTACCAAAAACATGTACAAAACTACCTTGTGGGTTTTGCTGATGGCCTTTACCCTTCCTAAAAGGTTATCTTAATTCCTATCACCCCTTGTTAAACATTAGTTGCATTGAAACTCATCAGAAAAACCATTCTCATGGACTGGGGCTACTCTGGAGGTCAGTTTAGCAGGTATTACCCATGGATGCCCAGCTTTGGAATTTATATGTATTGAATCCCCTTGTAAGAAAATTTCAGTAAATATTAGTACTTCCTAAGAAATGCTCGAGAAATGAATTACTGTCCCATTTGAGAGATGAAAAAATGGAAGCTGAGAAATGTTAAATAGTTTGGCTAAAGTTACACTTGTAGCAAGTAGTGACATGGTCTTGCTAAACTTTAGAGAGTTAATTTATAAGCTGCACCATGTTATTTTAGAAATAAAATGATTGCAATTTTATAGGGATACTGTAAGAGTAAGAACATGATCATGTGATGCACTTCCATATTTAATTTAAAGCAGGACAGCCACAAGAATAGCAGCCCAGGGGACAGCATGCTATAAAGCTGCTATGTCTGTGAAATGAAAAAGTCCCTTCAAAGACACCATTTTCAGCTGAGCCTTCGGGCACCAAACTTAGTTTTCACTTTACAAATGATAGTCACAGACCATGAACACCTTTTTAAATGCTATTTTTCAAGGCTGAGAGCAAACGCTCCAATTATAAAAGAATTGATCTTGTTAAACTTATTCTTAAATTTTTTATTTCCCTCCTCAGTTAATTCAATTTCCCCCTCCAATGCATGAATCATGGAGACATAATGCGAACATTCAGCCACAATAGAAGAGGATGTTACATTATTCCGATGTACTTGATCGACTTCAGACACAGCAGCTCCGGCAGGGCCAAATGAAACCCGCTTAACTGCGTATCTACAGCAAACCATCACCATTATTATTTTCTTGTCTTTGAAGAACTTTGTGAAATATGTCTTGTAATAAAAGAGAACATGCATCTTCTTTGGTTATTTTATCCAAACTGAGTACAAATTTAAAAACATATGGGAAGCTAACATTTTTCTGTGCTTACCGTGGGCCAGGAATTATTTTAGAAAGCTTCTCTTTATCTCAAGTAATTTTTATGACCATCCCCCCTCCTAGAATGTAGACTGTTCTATTTTAAAAGATGAGAGAAAGAAGGGCCCAGCAACTTGCCCAAGTTCACACAGTCAATCAGAAGTAGCAACTTAAGAATCTGAACACAGAACCATCCAACTTCAAATTCCATGCATGGTAGGTAGCTACTGGTTAAGCCTTAAAATCTCATGGTCATTTGTAAGCACAACCAAGAAACCAAATAATTCATGGACAGAAAAATGACCAAATAATATGTTAATGTAGATATTGTAGCAGGAATCAGAAAGGTGAGAATCTTGATGCTTTTGAGAGGAGTTGAGAACAGGAGTTATTTGTTCCCAGTTCCCAGAGAAGGAAACCAAAATCAGAGCAAAACGGACCCCAGAGACCCTCTCTTTTACCAGGATTTCACTTATTTTGGAATTGACCTCTCCCTTACTCACTGCCATTTTAACCCAAAAACTTCTGACTACAATTTGCCAAGGGGATTTTACTATGGTAACCTTCAGGCATACACAAAGAACACAGTCAAAACAAATAGCTCTCTTTAAATGTCATTATGGGGAGTAAAATTCTATGTGGTGTATTAATGGGCCTCCCACAGCTAAATCCTGGCATACCACTTTGAAAAAATGTCCCCTGTGGGTATCACTTAAACCAACAAAAGTGAGGGAATTTGAGAGGTAAGAGAAAACCCGATCTTGTTCTAGTGGGAATAAAAAGAAGACAGAAAAGTGGAATAAAGGAGTGAGAAATCAGGGAAACAAATTAAATTTGCTTTGTTTTCATCCTTTCTAATGCTATTTTAATGTGGAAGGCCTAAAGAGAATGCTAGCTGTTATTTTCCTTACATTCAATTTCCTTAGTTTTGAATTTAATAAATCTTTAATGAAAGTAGGAGCCCTGCCTTTGGCTTAAGAAATACAAAGAAGAAAAAAATTATGTATTTCCTCTACAATCATCAGACAATATTCATAAAAGATCAGGGCGTGTGTTAGTGTATGTGCTAGTGTATGTGCGTGTGCACAGGCATGCATGCGTGTGTGTGTGTGTGTGTGTGTGTGTGTGTGTGTGTATGTGTGTGTGTGGGGGGGTGTGTGCATGCATGTACATTGTGTGCATAGTGTGTGTGTGTGTGTGTGTGTGTGTGTGGTGTGTGTATGCCCGTGTGGTGTGTATGCATGGTGTTTGTGTCCATGGGTGTGTGGGTGGGTGGGTGTGGGTGTGCCCTTGCCTAGTGTGCACTGTTTACCTGGTAAATACTTTGACTACTCACTTTCTAAGGCTCATTCAGGAATAATCTACTCTCCAATGATGACTAGGAAGTGAATTGTCATAGCTGTCAGATCTCTGGAGATCTCATAACATGAGTAGGTCTAGAGGGTAGGAGTGATGTGTGGTCAGAAATTTTCATAAAATTTTTGTAAGCTGCCAGTAGCTCCTCACTGTATTAAACCTACTCCTTATTTGATCATTATAACTTTTTCAAAGCTCAGCCACTCATGTGTCTTTCTCCTGACTCGGCTTGCTTTTTTCCATCTCCTCTTAACTCCTAAGAATAGCTGAGGAACGTCACTGCCCCATCCTAGAGGGAGGAAACTGACACTGAGTACAGTCAATAGCACCAGGAAAAAAAGTGCTTATGACTTGATAGTTTTCTTTATTCCCACTTATCTCCTGTCTCCTAACATATTCTTATCAACTCTGTTTCTAAATAGACTTTTATTTCTGCAAAAACAACTTGAAACAGTATCACACTCAAACCACACCTTGCCTATTTTAGTCGGCTTTGTGTTGCTATAGCAAAATACCACAAACTGAGTGATTTGTGAACAATAACAGTTTCCTTGATGGTGGACCTTACAGCTAGAAATGGCAATATCACTATCATGACACTAGACTATGGTAAAGGTCTGCATTTTGCTTCATTGTCTGTTGTAAGGCAGAATGGCATGAGATAGAGCAAGTGCTGAAACTCATTTCTACCCACAAACCCACTCCTGTGATAACACCCTCTTTCTTACAACAATACTAACCCATTTGAGAAATCAGATCTCTTATTACCTAAACACTCCTAGTGTGACCCCACCTCCCAACACTGCTACACTGAGATGAAGTTTCCATGTGAAACTTGAGGTAAACTCAAGCCGAAGCAGTTCCCACCTCAGGTCTATTGACATTGACACTGAGCACACACAGACAAGTGCTGTGCATTATGCAAGTGATAACAAAGAAATGCTGACTTTTAAAAGATTGTAATTCATTTTCTATGAATGCATCAAACTTACCCATTGACCTTTCTGAGAAGAAGCATTCTGAGAAAACAGAGCAGACTCCTACATTAGTTTCAAATGGTCTCATAAGTTTCCCTTCTAGAAAGATGATGGACTTGGTGTAAAATTCATGCAAATTATCTACCAACAAAGACTGCAAAACTAGTATGCCAACCTCAAGTGCCTATGACTATTTCATTATAAATAATTTGTTAGTAAAAAACAAAGCACATTCAGAAATAAAGATAATTTCCTTGTGGCCATGCAGTGTTTCTATAATAAAACAATATGCATTAAGTTCATACTTTCGTGAAAAATATATAATGATGATGATAGATAGATAGATAGATAGATAGATAGATAGATAGATAGATAGATAGACAGATGATAGATAGACAGACAGATAGACAGGTAGATAGATAGATAGATCAAAAGATCAAAAGCATCTTAAGGTTTCATTTGGGTTCATTGTTCTAGGGTATGGTCTATCATGGCAAGCAAGACCTGGTGGCAGAAGCTGGAAGCAGCTGGTCACAATGTATCTCCATTCAGGAAGCAGAAAACAATGACTACTCATTCTCACATAGCTTCCTCCTTTCTGTGCCTTCCAGGACCCAGGCACTGCCCTCCTTTAGGATAGATATTCCCATCTTAATTAACTAATCAAGATAATCCCTCACAAGTACATTCAGAGGCTAGTGTAATCTAAATAGTCCATCAGAGGTGGACCTTGACATTTGTCTCATATGATTCCGTATCCTGTTAAGTTAACAATACATATTATCATAGTATTTTCTGACAAATGAGCCATTTAACTTTACAAACACATAGTTTTTACTACCTCCTGATGACTTGACTCAATCAGCATAATGTCATCAATATAGAGGTCCAGTGTGATATTTTATTTAATAGACAGGTGATCAAGAGCACTTCAAACTAAATTATATCACAAGAATGGAGGATTAATATATCCTTAAACAGTAAAGTATACTGATGATGTTCTCAGCTGAAAGCAAATTATTTCTGGTGGTTCTTATGGGCTGGTATCAAGGAAAAGGTTATTTGCTAGATCAGTATCTGCATACTGTATACCAGGAAATGTGTTAATCTGTGCAAGTAAGGAAACAACATCTGACAGAGCAGCTGCAATTGGAGTCACTACTTGATTAAGTTTACTATAGGCAACCATCATTTTCCATGATCCATCTGTCCTCTGCACAGACAAAATAGAAGAGTAAAAACAAGGTCTAGAGGGAGTGACCCACCACCTCTGGACCATTCTAATCCTTGATGTTGGCACTCATTTCTGCAGTTCTTCCAAGAATGTGATACTGTTTTGGATTTATGGCTTTCCCAGGTAGAGGTTATTCCAATGACTTCGATTTGGCCTTTTCTTTGACTATAATGGCCTTCATTACATATCTGAAGCCTTCCTGCAGATGTTTCATGGTCCTGGGATCTCCATCATCCTGGACACTCTAATTCAACTCAGATATTATCATCATAGCTTCATACAGTGGATACTTAGGGCTCCATTATTAGGACTTTTACTCTGAAATATAAATATGTGTAGCCTAAGTAGCTCTCTAGAATCAAGATAAAAATTCCATTTTAAGACTAGACATTGTTAATGTAATTCTTGACTGTATATATTGTATATACTTATTGGATAGTTTTTTTTATTAGTTATAAGCTTTTTTAATTTTAGACAAAACAGGGGGAAAATGTGGTGGTATTGTTTTCCCCAAAATATTGTGCACCCTAATAAATTTATCTGGGGTCAGAGAACAGAACAGCCACTAGATATAAAGGCTAGAAAATGGTGGCAATTACACCTTTAATCCTAGCATTCCAGAGGCAGAAATCCTTCTGGATCTCTGTGAGTTTAAGGCCACACTGGAAACAGCCAGGCATGGTAACTCAACGCTTTTAATCCCAGGAAGTGAGCCTTTAATCCCAGAGAGTGATGGCAGAAAGCAGAAAGATATATAAGGCGTGAAGACCAGAAACTAGAAGCTTTTAGTCTGGTTAAGCTTTCAGGCTTTGAGCAGCACAGTTCAGCTGAGATTCATTCTGGATGAGGACTGAGAGGTTTCCAGTCTGAGGAAACAGGATCAGCTGAGGAAATGGCGAGGTGAGGTGGCTGTGGCTTGTTCTGCTTCTCTGATCTTCCAGCATTCACCTCCCCCCCCACACACACACACACAAAAAAAAAAACCCCTCCATTTTAATATATATATATATATATTGGGTGTCAACTTGACACTCAATACATCACTTTTAAGGCATAACTTTCTCCCTCTTTCTCTCACATTCTCAAGGCCATATTATAAATGAAAATATATTCAGTACAAGTTCAAAAGTTCCCATAGTCAAACAAATACCGAGACCCATAGCCAGACAATATGCAGGCAGTAGAGTCTTTGTAACACTCAGCCCTAAATAGAACATTTCCATCAAATCCCTCCCTTCAGGGCTTAAGGAACTCTATGGTTCTATAGGAGAGGGAGCAGAAAGAGTGTAAGAGCCAGAGGAACTGGAAGACCTCAAGTAATCAATGCCTTCTGGACACAGCAGGGCTGGCACACATATGACTACTCTGTAAATGTTAAGAGGGAAAAAGCATATTAGGGCAATCAGAAAGGATTATGTTGTAACAGCCCAAACAAGAGAGGCTGGTATCTTAGATTAACATGTTAGTGCTCGACAAATTGATGAACTTCCAATATATTCTTAGAGGTTGAATCAACAGTCCTAAATACCAAGTTGGTATGGGTTAGGTAAGAGACAAAGAGGACCATTGAATCCTGGAGTGACTAAGATGTTGGGATATTAGTACCTAGATACACGTGAACATATATGCTCATGAGACTTAAGCCTCAAGTACTCTTACATAAGATCTTTCCTAAGTTCTTAACCAAGTCTAAAATAAAGCTGCATGATCATTTTAAGCATATCATTTCAAATACAGATGTGTGTTATGTGTCACTGTTAAGGCTGCTTTACTCTGGTTATAACACCTCTGATGTCAGCTGGCATCGCAGTAATTGTAGACACGGCTGGATCAAGCTAAGAGGAAGCTGAGCAGGATATTGTTCTAGACTGTTAAACACGGACCATAAGTCATTCCTCCCTTTGGCCATGTTTCTTTGAAATCTATCTACAGCTCCTCCCATCAGGAAGTTGAGGCTATTATCCATCTTTTGAACTGGACTGGTTTTATGACTTGCTTTCATCAGAAGACTATTGCAAATGTAAATTTCCAGCCATCTATCTGTACTGGTTCTTGTAATCCAGCTCCCATATAAAGAGGTCAGAATAAGAAAGGTTACAGTGAATGGGCTACCTTATAGAGAAAAGAGGCATATTGAAGATATATAAAGTGTCTCAGTATGACAACAATACCCCAGATAATAACAAGGAGACCATCTCTGCCCTTTGAGCCCAGTCAAACCATACCAAATGAACACACAAAATAGAAGTAGGCCATTGCCATCAACATAAACCTTTAAATATCTAACCAAACAACTGAAAGCAATAAAAAGTTTGCTGTTGGAAGCCGCTACAGTGTAGAAAATTTTACACAGTAGGAAAGTGATATGAGCTTGATTTCAGCAGAATATATTGATGTGGTTGGCAGTCCCTTTAACAGATGATGCTGTTGCTTTCTCCTCTCTGCAGTCTAGGGATCCAGGAATACTTCAGCTTCGCATTACACCGACATTCTTGGCACTATGACACCAGTGTTGTAAAGCCAGAGATCCCATGGTAAGAGAAACAGGTCCTGTGATATCTGGCACCCAAAAGAAGAGAGGATTAGAAGAAAAGAGAATGCCAAAATGTACAGTACAAGAGTAAGTCTAAAGAAAATTCTTCCAAAATTAGTTGTACAAAACTCAAAGCAAAGTATTAAGTTGTTGTGTATATATATATATATATACATATATATATATACATATATATATATATATATATATGATCAGCAAAGGGTTTTGAAAATATGGTATATAAGCTACAAACTCACCACACATTTTTTTCTTCTGAAAGCCTTTTTTCCTGCAATAGAGCTTCCATGGTATCAGAAAATACTATGCAAGCTACCAAGGGAGGAAAGCAATGAATAGTTCTACCCAGCACCAACACCTATGAACCACAACAATGACCAGCAGAGCAAGGTATCACTAAAGGTGTAACAAGTGGCACTCCCATGTTCGTGGCAACCAACAGCTATTTAATGGAGTTAATGCCCACTTAACGGAAGGGAAATCACCCTGGGTACTGGAAACCTAACTAAGTTTTCAGGTCTATTGAGATCATGGACCTTGGAAACAAATCTACTACCAACACTTTGTTAAACCAGCACAATCCCTTACTATATTTTAAGTTTTATCATTGTACACACAGATTAGTGTAACTATCACCCCCTATCAAAGAAACTTTTCTCTCTCTCTCTTCTTTTTTTCTTGGAGCTGAGGACCAAACCCAGGGCCTTGCACTAGCTAGGCAAGCCCTCTACCACTGAGCTAAATCCTCTAGAACCCCAAAACTTCTCTTAATAGCAAATGGAGACTTTTATTGAAAAATACAACTGGACACAATACAGAGATGAATGGATCATGGGGAGGCCAGACCCAGTGGATACATCTATATCATACTTCCTGCATCTATGACTCAGAGAACATCTTTGAAGAGGGAACTTAAAGATTATAAGAGCCAGAATACCAGGAAGTCTGCTGTTAAAGAGTCTCTCTTAGAAATGGCTGCATAAAGAAGCCAAGCACAGTGGTAATATCAACAGATATGTTAATGCAAAAGGGAGAAGTTTCATGGGGGTCCCACTCCTAGAAAAGAACTACAAGTAACTAATAACTACTGGGAAAGGGTGAATTAGAATCTCCCAGGGATAAGACCCTTTACTGGTTATCCACTACAAAGTCAGCCCTAACACCATACAAACACAAACAAAAAATGTAGACATCTCAGGTTCTATTTATATATTTGTGCATATATATGTATATATATTAGATGATAATAATCAAAGAAAAACAGTCTATCAACTTGAGGGTGAGGGGATGTGGGAGAGATTAGAGGAAAAAGACCTAAGAAGGGCTGGAAAAAGGATAAGGAAAGGAGAAAGTGATATACTACTACTTTAATTAAAAATACACCATACACACAATCATAAAACTGTATGCAATGCATTGTATCAGAAATTCATTCTCAAGAAGCATACACAGATTTGTATTAGAAATATCAAAAATACAAATTTTTACAAGGTTCATATTTATAATGCACTACATAGACATTTTCTTTATATGAACGCAGTTTCTAAATGCAACCATAATTTTTTAAACTTTGTAAACTTATCAATGATGACTGTGAATATGAAATAAACATTCTAAGCTGTCATAAATTTGAATTCCTTATAGGAAATGTTATAGATTAATTTAATATAAAGAAGTGATCAAATTAATTAATGAAAAATGTAAATAAACTTTTCTGGTTTTTCTGCATTTTAGTAATTTCCTATTTTTTTAATGCATAAGTCATTAAAATTTCTCAGTGTAGAAGAACAGCTAATGTTTTGCCTAATTTTGAATTTCCAACTCTATTATTTTTCTGCAAGAAACTTAAATCGTGTGACTTAGGATTCAAAAAGTTAGGCTATTGTTTTGGTGGTACATTAATATAATTCAAATGAGTTTAAAACTGAATCTTAAATAGAGCTTTGAAGCCGGGCGTTGGTGGCGCACGCCTTTAATCCCAGCACTCGGGAGGCAGAGCCAGGTGGATCTCTGTGAGTTCGAGGCCAGCCTGGGCTACCAAGTGAGCTCCAGGAAAGGCGCAAAGCTACACAGAGAAACCCTATCTCAAAAAAACAAAACAAAAAAAAAAAAAAAGAGCTTTGAAAATCACAATATGCTGCCTGTTTGTCCTCCACAGAGCACTGAGTACATCCTAGTATAACCTGTGTGATGCAGTTGAGCCATAGAGTTTTCCAAACCCTTGCGGGTAAGTGTTTGTCTCGGATGTTAAAACTCACATAGGTACCAAAATTGCCACACAATGAGAAGGGGAAAGCAAGTGATTTTCAGAGTTGACAAGAGCTTGGGGCACAGCAAGCAATCGATATTGTAGGATGGTCAAGAAACAATAGCCAGAGAGTTCCTGCTCAGTAGTTCCTTCAAAGCCAGGAAGAGCTATTGCAGTCACACAGCCCTGCTGTGACATGGCAATCACCTAAAGGGCAATCGATGGTTGGAGGCATGGGCTCTACTGTCCCATTTTCCTCTGTTGCCAGCAGAAATTGTTGCTCCACAGCCTGACAATGATGACATTGCTCTCCTCCACCTCTAAATATTTCTGATGAGTCCATCGTGAGTCTATCTGGAATTCGAAAACAAAACAAAATCATGCTGACCCAATTAAAAAAAAAGTATTTGTTTTCTTATTTTCTCAATAATTTCTAATTCTCCTTGAGCTAACATATATAAAGAAAAGTCACACACACAGAAATGTAGAAAAGCAGACAAAAGACTAGCACATCAATATGCAAATCTACCTCAAACTCACAGCAATGCATCTCCCCTATTACTCACATCTATAAATGTCACCTACAGTACAGAAGTTGGGCAAGCTCCAGGATTCTATCAGGGAAGCAATGTGTCCATGCGTTTTCAAAAGCAAATGCCTCTGTTTAAGAGGCCTTTATTCATCTGGTTGTACTTAGTATAATTTTAATACCTAACACCCATTTCCATTGTTCAAATTCCGCTGAAATAGATATCCTTGGTTTTCAGTTTCATTATCCCTCCACTTTTATAACTATTTCGGTTTATAGAAATCTCCTGGTCTCATCTTTGATATATAAAATTATCCCCTATAAATCTTTGTCTAATATCAATGAACCAAAAATCCCAGCATAGTGAAACTGTGAATAAGGAAGAAGCTAAAACTTTTTTAAAAGGTTTCCAGACAGACTTTATGAACTTGAAGGACAAGGACCTAGGAGGCATTAAGCATAACATACACACAATTTAACAGGTTTATATATGATTTACCTGTGCTTGAACCTTAACAATTTTTAAAAGTTCAAAACTAGTATTTTAGGGCTTCCTACTCAAGGGCATTAGTCATAATGGTTTTGGAGGCTTTTTAAAATATTTCTTCAATTTCTAATCCTAGAGATCTAGACATTTCTCTGAGGGATTTACTTATTCCCTGGAGGTGACATAAAAATAAGTGTTTTCAGAATACAAATAGAGATAGTGCATCACTCAAAATACATTAAATGCTACACTGGTTGGTTTTAACTGTCAATGTGACACAACATAGAATCATTTACAAAGAGGGTCTTGATGGAGGATTATCTGGATCAGGTTGAGATGTGGATGTATCTGAAGGGGGTTGTCTTGATTGTAATTTGAGGTAAGAGGACCTTTTCTAAATGTTGGTGGCACTGTTTTCTGGGCTGGGCCCTTGACTGTTATAAAAGGAGAGAAACACAAGAACAAAGCAGGCAAGCAAAGATCCATTGGTTTATTGTTTCTTTGTCCTTGATGTGGATGATACTTCAAGTTCTTGCTTTGATTTCTCAACGATGGATTGCTGCCTGGAATTGGAAGCAGATTAAACCCTTTATCCCCTAAGTTGCTTTTTTTTTGTCTGGGTATTTTTGTCATGGCCACAGAAATGTAACTAGAACAAGCATTAACAAATAACAAGTTTCAAGTAAATCCTGGATTATTTTAGGAACTTTAGATTATACATGCCCTATCTCTTACCCATTAAGCATAATGTGACTAATATACTGCTTAATTTCCAGTACTGGCCATTTTAAGGGGGAAAAAGCTATTTGTTTAATAAAAAAAAAATAAGCATAGTCTATGCTTTTCAAGTACCAGCTTCATGGTCTCCCAGAGGGTTTTTTTTTTTTAATATCTTTCAGGCTAATGTTTAAAAGTTCGGTCAATGGTAGTGTAAAGAATACTTATATCCACATGTATATTATCTGTTGAACTTCTGCCAGATTGTTTCAAAATACTGCTTCAAAATACTCATATGGACGTATGTAGCCAAGTTGTAATCAAACTGTTATTGTTTGAATTTAAAATTGTACACTTGTTCTTCAGCTCCTGGCACTTTGGGAAGGTTGTAGAGCCTCAGGAGGTAAAGCCTTGCAAGAGGAAGTATGTCACTGGGAGAAGAGATCCCAAGTCTTGTACCCTGGCTCTAATGCTTGTTCTCCTTCTCTCCTTCCAGGAGAGGGATGAAAATGTGATCAACCAGCTTCCTGTCACCATTTTTTTGTGGCCTGTTACTATGCATTCCCAGTTGTGATGGACTCTACCTCTCCAGAACTGTAAGCCAAAATAAACTATTTAACCCTTAAGTTTTTTTTTTCATCAGAGTGATCTAGCACAGCAACAGGAAAGTAATTAATATAAATGCCTTTAAACATTAGAAAAATATATTAAATACAATATCTCTATGATTTCATATAGACCAGGTTCTTTTAATTTTAAAGAAGAGAACTTTTTTGTCTTTATCTTTTGAGACAGGGTCTTTCCATGTAGTTTGAACTTGCCTGGAGCTCACTATGTAGACTAAGCTGGCTTCAAGCCCATAGTTCTCAATGTCAACCTTTCTAATGTCGAAGTACATACATGCCTATTATTGTTGGATAGCAAAGACATTTAAATATTGAAATTCATAGGATAGACATAAAGAAAGTTACTGATAACCCAATTTGAGAAAATAATGTCTCCATTCTCAGTAGACATGAATCAAGACCCCGGTGCAACAATGTATGAGCTCTCAGGGTTTTGTCTCCATTCATTGCTGGAGAACATATTTGTGGAGAATAAGATATCATTACAACACTTTTCATTTTACGTATTTGTCAGTATCTATTCTATATTAGATCCCAGAAACTTTAAATACATTTTAATTTCTAAAATCATCAGGATAGTATTCATGACTTACTTATTTGGGTCAAGCATTTTTGTCCCAAACTTTTGATTGCAAATAGGATTCCCTATTATTTGCCCTTGGTTACAGAATAATTTTAGTATCAGTCTGTTGCCCATAAAGATGCAGAGCATCACAGATCCAAAGTAAAGGTCCCATGTATTTCCAGGGGTCATCAAATGCTGGAGACATCCGAGCACAACCTTTGAAGACATACATTTGAAAATGTTTTAAGAATACATAGAACATATATGAAACCACATATAAGATCCATATTTTATCAACAAGTTCTCTTTTTGATTGTCTTTTAATTCGGGCCTGTGGAATTATAATTCAACGCACTAGCCCTGACTTCTGCAGGATTTAATCTAAAGAGTGTATCTTTAGGCAGTTCCCCATGATTAAATGGTCTCCTAGACCAATCCATTGTGTGTTTCTTTTTCAATTCTCCTTAAAGAAAGTAGACATTAGCTCAGCTGAAATAAATATGACACATAGTTCTGTACCTATGGACAGTGTATCCAGAGGACAGAATATTAGGAGTAGAAAATGCATTGCTCCGGGCAGTGGTGGCGCACGCCTTTAATCCCAGCACTCGGGAGGCAGAGGCAGGTGGATCTCTGTGAGTTCGAGGCCAGCCTGGTCTCCAAAGTGAGTTCCAGGAAAGGCACAAAGCTACACAGAGAAACCCTGTCTCGAAAAACCAAAAAAAAAAAAAAAAAAAGAATGCATTGCCTAATAATGAATCCCACGATATTCCCTTACACGCAGATTTGCATTGTTTACCCTCTGTAACAGATTCATTTTGCTACTATAGTTCTTTATGACGTACAAATATGACCTGGTTTTCATTTTTGTTTGTTTCCACTCTATTAAAATAACTTCCTTTTGTTGCCTTGACAAATTTCAGAATGTTTAATTACGTATACATTGATAAAGTTTCTTGATACATTAAATTTTAATAAAGTAAAGATGATCTCTTGATTTCAAACTCTGGTCTGAAGAGCAAGAGAAAACAAGGTATGTGTAAAAATGATAGAAACTATTTCCAAATCCCAGACCATAACCAGCTTCTCCACATTCATAACAGCCTTTAACAAGGTTTTAAGATGAGAAACACATTTTAAAAAGAAACACAACCTCAGTACTTGGAGGAAGATTGTACATGTAATTGCGACCATGCAATTGGTTCCAGGAAGAGAAAATCCTCTTTCTCTTCCTTCACAGATTAGCAGCAACAGTAACAAAAAAGCAAAGTGTTTGCTCACCTTAGCAATTATACTCTCATAACATTGTTGTTCTTCTTATGTCCCAAGAATTAAAGGATTGGAACTAAAATAACTAATTTAACAATGAAGAATATACAAAATCACTTTGTTAATTAATTTTTTAAGTCACACCTTAGTCACAGAGATCTACTGGGAAATATTCAACTGAATTAATTAGTCTTGGTAAAAAATCTGAATATCGTCAACTCATTTGGGGAGTGCAGTCAGCTGATACCTGGAATGGATATTTAGAAGAAACTATGCCACCTTCTTGGGTACAAACTTGTAATTCATTAAGCTGCAAGGAATTTTTATACTTTGTTGTTCCCCCAAATTGAAAATCTCTGTAGGGTTTCCAACAACTTTATAAATGAACCCATACTAGGAAATAAGTAAGACTACAGTAATGCTTACCAGAAATGGATCTCCATCCTTACAAAGCTATGTGTGTGAAAAGTATGTTTGCCTGAGAATGTCGTTTGTCTTTCATGTTACGCCGAAGAATGAGGGCATAAATTAGTTCTAGTTAGTGTGAAGGTTATTCATCAGAATTAAGATCCCAGGACTGTAGTGCTGGGAGCCTCATGGAGAGGTCATGAAGCCCAGGCTCCTCTCTATTAATCAAAAGGAAGTCCAACATATGCTCCAGAATGCACTATGATTTGTAACTTGAAGCTGACAGAGCATTGATTTCTGAGAAACTGAAAGTAAATTACCTTACCAATTTCTGCCTTTGTACCAACTATTTGTAAAATGAAGACAAGAATAATTAAAAAAAAAAAAACACAATGTAATCCGAAATTTGTGTTAAAATGGACATACTGATAAATTAATGCAACAGATTAATTTGTGATTATTCACCTTAGGACAGAAAAATGTATGTTAATAAAGTATCAACCATATTTAGTTCAGTATTCAAAATAGGACCGACATATCAAAAAATAAAAAATAGTATGCACTATAGAATATATGGAAATTGTCTCCCTGCTGTTTTATACATCCTCTTTCTTCTCTAAGTTTCTTTATGTGTCATCTCAACTTCTCTAATTTCAAAATACTCAAAAGAATAATAGGTCTCCTGTTGTAATGCCAGGGTTAAAAATAGCACTGAACATTATGGAGATTTGGAGGTTTGTACTTAGAATATTGATTAGTCAATAATTGTCATGCTCCTATAAAGGAACAGTTATGAACTGAACAGAGCATTCCACCAGAACTGATGTCTTGACACTTAATCAAGTTACAAAGTTTCCTTCCTCCACCCCAAACACTGCCTGTATAATAACCACGGAGCCGCACTGGTCAGCATCAAAGCTGACAGAGTGGCCCCAGGACAAGAGCCGTGTCTGATGCTTAGCAGTCTCTGTCCATCTGATGATGGTCCTCTTGCATGGTTCCAGAACAAGAGATTGTTTGTAAATTCAGAGTTATTCTTCAGCGACCGAGCTGAAGCCTTTATGGCATGTCTTTGAGCTATATTTCAAAAGGTCAACACAGATCAAGCCCATACTTGTTGAAAATGTAATAAAATGAATGAATTAATAGATGTATATCTTACTGTCCTCTTACCAGGGGACTCCAGAAAATGATGAGTATTGTGTAAATAAAAACCTATCATATTTTGTTCCTCAGTAAATATCAATAGACTTTGTGAGACCTAAATCCTGAAAAATACAAATATCAACTCTTTAAGTAGACATGATGTCAAATAATAATCTTATCTGTATTTATCATTGTGTTGAAAGAACTGATCTACTAGTTATTAGTAACTATAAGAAGTCTCCCTCTTCTTTACTCACAAAATAGTACCAAGATACATACTATTCAACATGTATTTTATTTGCTCATTGTTTTCATTTATATATCAGCTTATTATTTATTATTTATTTGATCAAATAAAGACTGTGGAGATTAACTCTAGTTCCAAGATGTATTAATGGCAAATGTGCACAATGGTCATACCCAAAAGGCATTGTGAATATGAAGAAAATATATATATCCTTTAACAATAGGCCAACATCTAACCCAACATAGACAACTCTAATCAATCACATAATATGTACAACTGCAAAATACTCTGCCTCTTTCCACCCATGTTCTCATCCAAAGGTCTGTGATGGTTTTGTATTTATTTCCTCAATAGCCCATTCATGCTCATCACTAGCTTACCCTTGAAATGGGTTTGGAAGGGAAGTGAGCCCTCTTTAAGCTTTTTTATTACATGGGTACATGCATCAGGTGAAATCTAAGAAGTTCTTCATGTCTTCAAATGAATCCTCATTCTTCATGTTCTATACATTTTGTTTCTTACTAGTGAGTTTATATAAAAAGTCCTAGTATGAGGTCTTCAGATATTTTCATAACAAATTATTACAGAGCAGGTGGTTTAACCAAGGAAAACTTATCTCCTCACAGTTCTGAGGACCAGATGTCCCACATCAGTATGGTTGGCTTCTTCAGAGGCCTCTCTCTCTTTAGCTTTTTACTTGGACATGCTCTTCCTATTTTTTTCACATGACCTTCCCTTTTTGTGTGTCTGTATCTAAATTTCCTTTTCTTATCAGGACAGCCACCATATTGGATTGGGGTCATACCAACAACCATCCTCTGAGTTTATTACTTCTTAAGGACCTATCTTCAAATTCTGAGGCACTAAAGGTGAGGACATCATATGTGAATTGCATAGGGTTATGCAGCTCAGCTAACCACATCTGCATTACTTAATATTGAATTATTCCGAAAACAGCAACCAAATTTCAAATGATTCTCAAGTATTTACCTTTATATGTCAAGCAATAATAGACTTATATATTTATATGGATTATATGTTCAACTGAACCCTTCCAGTCATCTGCAACATTATGGTATGGCATCAATGACAAATTGTATATTTTAGTATTTATAGTATTTCTCCCCTTCACAGCACCAATGAATGAAGTCAACATTTGTAATTATCTTTACTAGTTGATTTATATTCTAATGTAACAATGAGTTTCAACTCTGAAATTTCTAGCTTTAATGATTCTTCACATTTCTTGATTCTCTCAATATCATCCATTTTCAGCACAATTTACAATTACAATATTCTTACATCCTCACTCTTATTTCCATTTTGATATTATATGTTGATGTGAATTCATGTTACAGCTGATCTTCCTTCTTCAAGCACTTGTTCACTAAGCAGATGTGTTCAGGATTTACCCTGAGGACACAGCTTCAGTGTGTGTTGAGATATTCCTATATTTCATTCAAATAGAAAAACCAGATATCTTCCTATCACAAAAAAATAAAAGAAGTAAGTTTAGTCTATTATTTTCCCTTTGGTAATTAGAAATTATTTTATGTGGTTTTGCTGTGTGTGTCTGCTGACCTCTCCGAGAACTTTATGAAAAATTGAATTTGAAGTTCTGCCCAGAAAGTGGTTAAGTTTCCTTAACTTGAGACAAACGGAAGGAAGCACTTGGGAACATCCACAGAACGTGCAAACTCAAGGCTGTGGAAACAGGAACAGGATAGACAGAATGCTGGGTATTAAAAATGCATACCATTATAAGGAAGTTTGAACAAAATTATTTGAAGTTCTCCTCTTTATTACTCATGCTTTTAAAATTCTGCTAACTTAGAGGATCTAAAAATATTCCGGAGAACAAAGACAAACCTTAGAATGCTCAAAAATCAGGCAGAAAGTAAAATCATATGATTGGTCCTACAAAGAATATGTTATTGTCCTATTACTTCTTAAAATCGATTCCTAGCATACTGAACCAACTCATTAGCATCTGCAGTAGAAATACCATAAATATATTTTAAACAAAAATACAGAATCAACCAGATATTTTTAATCTCTACCAATTGGGAAAATAATTTTTTTAAAGATTTTTTTTTGGTTTATCTCACTTCTTTAAAACTAGAAATTAGTTGTTAAAGGATCCCTCTTTTCATTTATACCATGCACAAAATAGTTTTTAACCTTTACTCTCAACAATATCCAGCAAGCATCGTATACTAGAAATTGTGAGTATTTACCAGAAAACAGAACGAGTCTTTTCCTGAGTCACCTTGTACTTGAGCTGACAGATTGACTCACAGTGAGACGTGATGCTTTATGGTTTTGTTGGCCAGACTTCCATCTGCATGACTGTGTGTGGTATAAGAATATCCCTCTCTTGGCCACTGTTCTTTTCAGCACAGCTTTACTTGTTCGGTGCCCTCTAGTTAACCTTGAGACAAAACACGAAGTCAGTCTTAGGCATTTTGCCTGTTACCAACTAACACAGCATTAAATATGTGCATGCTTGTCTGTATGTGTGCAACTGGAACCGCCCAGGAGCGCTGCCAAAAGGAAAAGTCGCAACACAAGTTTGAACAGCAAGTGCCTTTGACTTATTGCTGTGATTATTCTAATTGCTCATCTACTTGGTGGGAGGCTGCAGGAAGCTGTTTTGAAGTAATCAAGCTGAGATGGGCCCTTCTATTTATAATAGTTCTGAAAATTCTTATCCCCCTAAAGACTTAATTGCATTTTCTTTAAAAAAAAATAGATTCACTGTTGTTTCTTCTTGCCATTTTCGTTGCTTACACCCAATAATAAATATTTGATAGTTTCTTAGTTATTATACAAATAAGCATAAATTATCTTCCATTTGGTAGATTAAACACAAAGCACTCAACACCCATTAAAGAATCTGAAGTGCAATAGAAACCTTCTAGACTGTATCAATACTTCTGTAGGCAATCTCTAGTAGAGGGTAGTTTTTATACATAGCATACATAGCATCCATGTGAATATATTTTGTCCTTTTGGGAAAAAAAACAGTTGTTTTTTCTCTAGTCTTGGATCAGTATTGGGTCAGTATTCTATGGTTGTGACTGCCTTCATTAGATGACTGAACAGTACAGATCAGCGCATATTAGTCCCTTACTGCTATTTAACCCTTTGTGGTGCATGTCTCCTTTGTCCTGTGATTGGCTCAAAGCACCTGTAACATCACTCCAACATGAAAATGATACCTGTGGCACTTCCTAACTCTCTATCTGGGAATTTTCTCAGCCTTAATCTAACGACTGGCTTCTGTTGGCTTGTACTAGCCATTTAAGAATTATTGTAGATTAAGTAACTTGAATCACTAATAACCATTCATAAAATAGCCACTAAAATTTGCAGTGACTTTCCTTTTTGTCTTATTCTGCTCAAAACATATATCTTCCCCTTTTCCTTAAATTTCTCTCAAAAGTATGCTTGGACTACAAGGACTCTTTTCTCTGCCTCTTGTACCCTCCTCTATCTTAATTCTTCTCTAGCCACACAGGTACTAATGAAGCCAATGATATGAAACCATTTTAAGAAATGTTTATATGCAAATATGTAGCTAAGTTCACAGGTTGAGATCGTAGAACATGAAATGCTGGGACCTGTAGAATCCTAAGAGAAACCAGGTCTCACCACTAGTTTTTGCAGAAAAGGGCATTATAATCTGAAATTTGAATTGACTTACTGAAGAGCACAGAGTGGAAATGTTATATAGATACAGTAATTCTTAGCACTGCAAAATAATTATACTCTTAAAATTTCACTTCCATGTTATGCTCAAGGGAAAAACTGGAATATAAAAGAACCTATTTTCAGATATTCCCTACAAAGTCAAAGATGATTATTTCTAGATGTGTGGGAGTTTGCACAGGAAGACTTGGTTTTATCTTCACAATCAATTCTCAACTACATTGTACTTTTCTGCATAGGACCAAACGAACACACATATACAAACAGAGTTGAACTCTCTGTTGTTGTTGTTTTTTAAAATAGCTACCCTACCTTGTGATCCTATAACACACTTGCCTCATAATTTGTTAAGTTTCAGGAAGAATTCATAAGCACTATAAAAGAGGGTCTACTAAAATAGATATCTAAATATCCTGATGAGCCTTGAAGGTTTATAGATGTGAAAATCCCTTCACACTTAAATCTAGTAGAAGTTATGGAAAGTAGTAGGGAAAAAAAAGAATCTGTAATGAGGAATCTAAACTCAGGAAGAATGAGAGAGACAGGGCAATTCAACTATACCTGACCAAGTTTCTCCCAGCTTCTCCTGGGAGGAGACAGTCTTCCCATAGGGATTCAAGTAACTACTTCAACATTCCTGTATATTGTCCTGGTGACCTTCATGGAGAGCTGACAGGTTACTATTAGCTTTTTCAAATAACTGCTATAAGGAAAAAGAAATATTGGCATTCCTTGTACATTGAAAAAAATGTTAAAATGTTATTTTTCAGTCAAAAACATTATAAAATTAAAATACAGTGAAAGGCAGGCACCATATCATTATGAGAAATTGAGACATCTTTGGCTGACACATCATTATTGGGTATCTTGATCATAGATTACTAATTTAACAACTTTTTCTTATCATTAGTGCAATGAAAATAAGATATAAAAACATGACAGCTAGGAGAATCTGAGACGGACCATTCACATAAGTGATTGATTACACAACCGTCAGGTGTGATAATTAGTATTCAGAATTACTATGTGTCAAACTATCTTTATCTGATAATGTATAGTTGTTCAATTATCACTTTCTACATAACTCATTGGTGTTTTGACCAAAGGACATTCATCTAAGATCAGGGGAAGTACTGCATTTGAAAGAGGACATGAGATACTAAAGAATAAAAATCATCTACAAGGCATTTTTAAAAACTGTTCATGCTAAGTTTGCTATTTTGCCTTTTTGGAAATGATAATATTTGCTTTTTCAACTCCCATGCTGCCTGGGACAGAAATTCACCAAGAGTTGACATCCAGTGTCCGTGACTTGAGTGACTGGCTGATCTATTTTTACCTCTTTCCTTTTAATGGTTGTTCAATAAATCACATAGTAACTACTATGGCTGCAGCATTGAAGTAGTCCAGTGAAAAAGAGTATCCCTTCTCTCTTGGGCAGTATTTTCTGCTAACAGCACACTTGTCAAAGCCTTGGAGTATCCCAGTGACAGGCACCAGATAAACATACAAATAGCTAGATAAATAACTGACAAAACACTGCACATTGTTTGGAAATAAATGAAAGCACACCACAAATGGCAAGATTAATCCTTGGCATCTTTTTTCTAAAAGACATTTGCAGACTAAGACCGTATTATGACATTCAGATTACAGAGCAGGACTTTGAAACATTCAAATGTTTTATTGGACAATGTACATTTTCTCATTGCTAAGTAGCCATAATAATGTAGTATATTTCAATACTGTAAGAAGCCTGAATGTGTCGATATGTATAAAAATGAAAGTATTGTTATAAGGATTTGGAGGTTGCATTATAGTAAGAACTGAAAAAAAATCCATACAAGTCAAGTAGTATTTAATACCAATGAAGCATGAATTTTGGAATGTTAAAAATGATTATGAAATTATGAAAATTATAATTCTCCAGTTTCTTAAAAATAAAAGTTTATAAATGCCACAAATATAACATCTATGGATGAGGAAAAAACTCAAACTGTAAAACATGGTTCCCAGATCATGAGTGTGTTCAGTGTGTTTTTGTTTTCAGAGGGACTGTTCCATATGTTGGTCGACCAGATCTGCCAGGCCATTGGCAGGCTGTCCTGCTGGGCTTATCCTGAGTGTGACATACACCATGCAGCGATGGTGATATATAGAAGCCAGTAAATTTCCACTATGTGTCACAATCATGAGACAGACAGAGCCTGGTCCCTGCTGACTGTCAGGGAAGGCATTAGGTGGCTTTCTGGAATGGCAGTAGCAGAAATCTCCATCAACATATTTTAACCTTCAGCGTTATTCAGGCACATTCTGATCTCACCAAATGGGCTGATAAGAGTGAAGTACAAACTTGGCATCAAACAGCTGTTTCCAAACAACCAATGGGAGGCCCAATAAGGGAGACCTTTTTTTTTTTTTTCTGCTTTTAGATACAGTCAGTGCCTTTCAAGGTTAAGTTTTCCACAACAGTTTTTCCATTGCACAAAACAAGAGGAGCTATCATTTTAAATGTATCAGAGCCCAACAGGAGAAAGTAAAAGAAGAGAAGAAAGAATAACTTCAATACTGAGGTGAAGCCAACCAGGATCTCCGGCCAATGCACTAGGCAAATATGAGATGATGCAGGAGATTTGATTCCAATTCAACTTGAGCAGGGTCCACGGTTCAGTTTCCATCTTCTGTCCTTTTCTTACAGGTGCTTATCATGCAATCTGATCTGTTTGTAGGTTTAACGCAAGGACAGGGAAAGAGCTGACCTAACCTTAGTATTATAGGAGATTGTACTAAATGTGAGGGCGAGAGCAATAACTCTGCAGCTTCCGACTTGGACATGGGCCCAGCTTCAAGAAATAAAAATAGACGTGTCTGAATGTAACTAAAAAGCTCAGCCACATGGAATTAAAATGCCAGTTCCCTTCAGCCTTCCTTTTTTTTCCAGTCATGAAACTTTCAAAGCCAACAAATTCAAAAGCTCCTGCAGCCCACTGTCTTTTTTGGTAACCATCACTGGATTTTAGTGATTCAGAATGAATGCCACCTTCAGGAGTCCCAACCTGGCTGTTCTCATTCCTTTAAAGAAAACTACAAAATAAAAAAAAAAAATTATCAGGTTTCAAATGTAAACAAATAAGTACATAAGCCATAGAGACAGAACTCCAGGGTGGTGCTCTCTTGGCTGACAGGTCTCCTACTGCTTCTAAAACACACTTATATTAATGTTCTTTACCTTCTGAATAGACACCACAATGTAAAATGCACTAAGAACCAAAAGGGGTTCCTAATGTTTTCACCAGCTTCTGTTTCTAATTTGCCCAAGGATTCTGTTTGCCATATTCCCACTGTTACACATTGAAAAGAGAACTGGGAACAAAAACGATTTAGGAACGTAAGAGTTACCATTCTATGGGATGATGATTTGATGTGCCTCATGATGACTGTATACACCGATTGTTTTTATGAATGCTATGAGTGTTCCACACTTTACCTCTCTGTCTTCTAAGTAAAGGAGATACATCTGATACATCTCAATGCATGAGAAAATTTGCATCTCTCCCCCTCCACTGTTTAATGATTTTTTTTTTTTGCCTGAGTTGCAACTCTTTGAAATTCTAGGGAATTCTTTGTTTAAAAGAGATACTTGGGGTGCAATGGGAAGTAAGAACCCGGGCCGTTTTAAACTCGTGTTTATCTAGCATTCATCATCTGCTCCTCTAACATATGAATATAGTTTCCAAAACCACAAACCTCACAAGTGTTTAGATCCCAGACTTGTAAACACGTTTGATTTCCTTTTATTGAGCGTCTTCCTTCCTCATCCCTTATTGCATTCAGCTGGCTCTAATTCCTCTCCATGTACTTAAAGAAATGAAATATTTCATCTGAATTAAGAGCAATCATGTGTTCGAGAAGATCAATCCAGAAACAACAGAAAAGTGAATTGTTTTCAATGAATCTGTTTACAGAGACTGAACAACTGGGGGTGAGATGAATGAATAAAAAGACTGGTAATTTCATTGAGTTATACTGTTCAATTTCAATTGTGTCTCTTAACGTAAACAGCCCAGTGATTGATGTATTATCGAATATTCATGGAGTGTGTGTGTAATGAATATGTTTATGAATGACCCTGTGAGAGAAAATCAATGTTAGAAAGATTTCTCTGTTGAATTGGAGCTTAGATGATTGCAAATCAAACTTGAAAAAGTCTAGATTTTAACATCGAGTACTTCAAACTTTCAGATGGAAAATAAAAGAACCTGAAAAGCAGCACAGTGAACTGACATATGGTGAAGAAAAAAGGAAGTGTTTTTAACATCTTTTTTTTTTAGTATCCAAAGCCTTATTTCAAGGCAAGAATAAAACTAGGAAACAGGTATAGCACATGCTGGCAGGATCTCAGGTTCAAGACCATCCTCAACTATGCACATTAAGAGCCTATCTAAAAAGGAAAGTTTTGTTGTTGTTTTAAGAATAGTAAGGAAATGTATTACTTCTCTCATTACTGAGGGGAGAACAACAGAAACTATGTAAGAAAGACAGGGGTTGTTTTGGCTTAGAGATAAGGGAAAACAGTCCTTTGTGGGAAGAAGGGCATCACAGCACATTGTGAATCTGCTGGACATGTTACAACCATAATCAGAAAGCAGATAGAAGCAAGGAGGGGAGCTGGGATCAGCTTTTTTTTCCTTTTTATTCAACCTGAGACATCAGTCTGTGCAAAAACATGTACAAAGGGTCTTCCCACTTCAATTAACCTAATCAAGAGTGTCCCTCACAGGCATACCCAGAGATATGTCTTCTAAATAATTCTAGATCCTGCCAATTTGCCAATTTATATTAACTATCACAACTATTACCTGAACATCATCAAATCATAATAAAATATTCCAACATTTGAAAGCAATCATGCTTTTCTTTGAGAATTATGTAATTATGAGCTGCCAGGAAAATCCACTTATTATTCTAACCAATGGATCAATCATCTGTGAAAATACTCCTTCTGGTAAGCTACTGAACCACATCCGACCTTCATAAATGTCCCAGAGTCTGAACTGATTGACAAAGCAAAGCATCAACATCTTTTTGGGAGCACCCAGTTGCCAAATGTCTCACTTTCATCCTGACTATGCTGGTTCTATAAATGTGCTTAAATTATACTCAAAACTCCAGTTGTCCTTTTCATTTCCTGTCTTGTCAATCTACTACCAACACTTCACATTCATGGTTTGCTCCACAGTATGCAAAGGGTTTTGTTTACTTAGTTCTATATATGTGATATGTGGAGAAATGATGGCTGAGAGATTTCCCAATCGTAGACTGCTTCATCAGCCAGCAGCATGAGCTTCACCAGGGAACTTGTTAGATACAAAAGTTTGCCCACAGACCCAGACTAACAGAATCAGGATGTGCATTTTAACAAGATGCCTCAGTGAATAGTACATGAGAACTCATTAAGCATTGCCCCTAAAAAAGGTGATAGATTTGTTTAAGATATGGAAGCCTGTAACTAGAAGAGCCAAAAACAAAACAAAATCCAACCAATTGAAAAAAATATCCCAGCTCAATGTTCCTGAGTCCAAATGCCCTATGACTATAAATGTGATCTTCTGGATAGCAATTTCATCTAGCAAATCTTGGAGTTCAGCCTCAGATAATTAACCTAGGGTCCCCAGAAATGAAGCCAATGAGTCAGGGTGGGTTTTATCATTCAATGGATGATTCGTGTACATGTCTCAGTTTAAGAAATATCATTTGTGTAATCCACATACGCTACATTCAATTAGGTATCATTTCATCGATTTCATCTCCAATCACTCCTTCCTTTTTATGCCTTTCTTCTCCTGCCATATTTAATTCACTGCTCACTCTTTGTGTACAAGTAAATCGCCATCTTATCCTCCTTTAGCCAACCAATCCAATTCTCTCCCAACCCTCCCACCCCCGACTCTCTCTCAATTGCTTACTATGCATTCATTTGTCAATCAACAACTCTTTCAAAGTTTCAGATAATGAAATCATTGCCAGTATTTCAATAGACCTCCACAGCCCCTTAAATAAGACAATTATTTTTACATGCCCTTAATGGAGCTCCAGTATACCCTCCAGTATACCACCCCCACCCTCCACTATTGTGTTATGTTAAATATCAGGAGGAATGAGCCAAGAAAACCCATGAAAGAAAACAGATGTGTCTCTAGGTAAGTTTCTGTCTCTAGCAGCAATATCAAAATTAGTGCAATTCAAGATTTTTCCAAGGCAAGCATGCATTAGGCTCTTTCTGCCCTAGGCAAAATTTTAACTTAGAAAATGGTTAGTAAATGGAAGTGGCATGGACTTGTGCTGATGAAACATGGGCCAAGGCAATTTTTCACGATCTGGAAGCTTTCTTTGAATCGCTACAAACATTTCCAGTGTAGGTGAACCAAGAAGCCAGCCAGGCAGGACTTCAGGTAGAGGTCCATATTGTTTGAATTATCTGAAGTTAGGAACCTAATAGGCTTTTGAGAACATCAAATGAACACCATCTTCTAATAGGATAGGTGGGTTCTACTGGAATGAAACACTTTACACTAAATCCAGTACCTTGTCTGTGTATTCAGATCTCTACTGTAAACTGTTGTAATTCCAACCCTAGGTGCACCTCAAAATTATCAGTGTGGTATTAAGAAATGTTTGTACTTAGTGGCCATAGCCAGAGACCATGCTTAATTAATCTACAGTGAACTCTGGTCATTTTATTTTACTGTTTTGTTTTTATCTCTGCCCCTCCAAAATCATTCTAATGTGCAATCAGATGCAGGAATCATTGTCTCATATGCTGATATTCATATCACAGAATCTTGCATAGCAGCACCCTACAACACTAGTTCTGTGATGGCGCCCTCGATTCCTACATTCTTAACCATTCTCCACATGCTGCTGTGGATGATCCGGTCGGTCTTCAGGTTTGCAAAACAAAGCACCACTGCAGCCTTCATTATACCTTCCTGTCCTGCAAATGACTTCTTCCTCTATGGACAATCAAATATAGCCTCCTCCTTTTAAAAGTCTCTGCTTATACACTACATACTGCCTCTATTAACTCGGCAAATATTTAACTTCATACTGTGCATGGGTATAAAAACTGTATGAAAGGGCTTTAAGCTATCACAATCAATTACCTTAAAATAAAAGCTTGGACACAATAAATCAAACCATTTAAAAGCAAGAAACTGGTAAAGGCATACAACCTTGACAATGTACAAACGCATGGTTATCTTGAAAATAAGGAACTAATTAAAAGGTGGCAAGATTGTATAGTGTGGAAATCTTGAAATGCTATGGAAAAAGAAACATAAATAGTGTGTATCCCAGTCTCTCTTACCTCATTTTTAAACAAGGATGATGACAGTAGCAATAATAAGATTTCTGCACATCAGTCAGAACAGGATCCAAAGCTGCTTTATAAACAGATACGTACCACATTATTCTCATAAATTGGCTCTTCATGTTAAAATCATGAGAAATTTTTCCAAAAGATTAACTTCTCATTTATATGTAATTCCTCATAAATAAGTTCTGCAAATATTTTTTTTACTATTTAACAGCTTAGTGAAGTTTTTAAATAGTAGGAGAAAAAATCAATAATGACAAAGCTAATGCATATTTTCCTACATTCAAATCTTCATGATGAAATACTAAGACTAGATGTGGAAATCTTTATATAGGTTTCAGATGAGTTCTTATACTTTTTAGAGATGCTATATTAAGTTCAAAGCAGTAAGGGTAGATCATAAAATATGCAAAGCCCTACAATACAGACAGTTACTAAGTGCATACCTTTGTAAAGGTCAGCCCTCAATGAAGGCGCATGTATTCTATTAAGAAAAACCCTTTACAAGTGATTTTGTTGCATCTCAATGTTATAAAGGAAAGGGGATCTCCATTAGACTTATGAGGGAGAAAAAAAAAGGATGCTCCTTGTTTTATGGATCTAAAAGATTTTGTGTGATTATACACTGCTTTTTATTTGAAAAATCCACCAACATGCAAAATTCAGAAACAGTAGCTGAAACAGAAAATCAGAAAGACTAGCAAGTTGTTTTCCCCCATTTTCATTGTCTCAGCATTAGCAGCTGTAAATAAAACCACTGGAAGGGAGATTTGAGTCTAGTGATTTATAGAATATTTCAAACACTTTTTCTTACTGCTATACATGCTTTGATTATATATGTCTAACTGTTCTTCTAGAATAAATGTCATCTTTACTTTATCTAAAAACACCAAAGAAAACAGGTCCTAATGTCTACCATGATTCAAGAAAAACACAACAGGATGTTTCTATCTTATTTTACAACTTCACTTTAGGGTGTCTTGGTGCTTTTTTTAAAACTTAATTTCATATTTTAATGAAGTCAATAGCATTCTGCTGTGTATATTTTTTAACACTACTGACAAGTAAATGTGCCATTCTCTTCTTTAAAATATCTCAAAATACGCAAATAAATAATATCTGAGGAATTAGAAAAAACAAAAACAAACAGCTCTGAAAAAAAAAAACAGGTGGCAATCTAAGTCGTTTCTACCACTGATTAGCCTAAGACATATAATGTTTATGAACGAGAAACATATTTTTGCAAGTGATCAAATTCAAATGTTCTAGAGACTTGAAATGACAAACATTTGTGTCTCAGTCTGCCAGGGGGCAAATACAGGCAGCAGCTAGAGAATAATTAGTAGAAATATGACAATGGGGAGCAGTATCAAATATTATTAGTTAAAATGACTGAAATGTAAAACTGTTAAAACTCATTATAAAGCCAGCAAGGCAGAAAAGCAGAACTGGAGAACTGAGAAAGAGTTCCAAAAATATGAGGCTGTGACCCAAGGAGGCTTAACCTTGAAATGGTATCCTTAAAAAATTAATCATCCTAATATAGCGTACCCACTGTTTCTTTGCAGGTCAAAATAAATTACCCTTTTCCTGAGATGGCAAATCACAATAGGCCTACAACAGGGTCTTAAAATCCACTTAGGTAGCAGATCATTTGAAATATGAATTCTGCATGTCTTCCTTTTAACATCAGTCACCTTGAAGATGGAATGTCAAAGAGCTTGAAGTTGCCTATCACCTTCCATAGCATCAATATTCAGACACAATGGGGGCCCAGAAAAGCAAATCTGCAGACTTTCCTGCACTGTGTGATTTAAAACTAATGAAAAATCCAAGTCCCATACAATCTTCACCCACCTATTTCCCACGCAATTGGTATCACTTTTTCCACGGTGTCAAATCTTCCCTCACGATAATTTTCAGTTCCTTATGCTCTCAAGCTCTAGCTGATCAAACTGAGGTTTTTACATCCAGATCATCACCTTCTGCATTTCAGAGTCAGTTTTCCATCATTGAAAATGGCAGCTGCCAGTGTCTGCCAGAATTTCTCTATCTGCCTCATATTTCAGGTTTTTCATCTGCATCTCTGTACCTCTTCCCTCAAGACCTACACTCTCTCTAATCAAACCCAAACTCTACAGTTAGCAGGGAGTTTTGCATAAGCCTCTGGTCACAAGGGGAAAAAAAGAACAAGTTGAGTTCAGGCTGTACAAAGACCACCCTCGTGGAGCAGAAATTACTCATTCTCTGATTGTTACCATCGGATATTGGAAAGCAAGGACTCTGGTTATAGTTGCCTGGTGTTTACTCTCTAATTATGTTATGCTCATTATCATGTAGTCCAGAAGAGCGCTAATGAGACCAGAAAACACAGACGACTTTACAAGTAGCGCTTGCATTTTAGTCTGACTAATGGCTAATTTTCCACATTTAAAGGTGGAAGCAAGAACAGAGCCTGTCCCTCTAGCCAGGTGGGGTCTCACGGAGGAAGCACAGGATAATAAAGGACAGGAAATTATGTGCACATCCTGCTGCTCTTCCTCCTCCCTGGAGGATGGAGGGGGAAGTCAGCACTGTGACTCCAACATCACAGGCTGGATACCGCCACTGTTGAAAATAGCTCTAGTAGTCTGCACCTCAAAGAGGAATATTTGCAACATAATTGACTAAGAAAAATAGAAATATTCAGGGATGTGTTTATGGTTTTGCTAGAACTAAGGATTTAAATCTCTTCCCCTTACTTCATTCATCACCATTGCATGAGTAGTGATGTTTTAAGGACAAATATCAGATTTTATTAATTCCCAGGAAGTTTCCATATGCCCCGAATTACTATTAGGAAAGGGAGTCAATGCTAGTCACATCCCACTGATGAGAAATTTATTTCCAGCTTTGGGGTTGATATTCACCCTGATGAACACTCCCACAATTTCAACCCATGCCACACTTAACCATTGTGTAGAACTATAGGACCGGCCTGAAAACCCAGTGAAATTGTTTACTCGTCTAGAATATTTTCTGGGTTTAGCTTTCAAGCTATGATTTTGGTCTTCTAACATTATGGTTTAACAACTGAATTTAACTTCCAAGATCTCTGCATTCTGCTTGGTCTCCCTCTATGAGTACAAATATTTACATTGTGTCAAGTTTTGTATCCATACCTAAATATTTATATGGGGCATTTGAGTAGGGCAGAAGCATTAAGCCACATGCGTACTTCTATTATTTAATTTATTAAGCTACCTTGTAGCTCTTTCTTTGCATGTCCACAATTACATCTTGTCTTTGACTTTACTGAGAACTCAAACTACCTTATGCATTTCTGTGTGTGTGTGTGTGTGTGTGTGTGTGTGTGTGTGTGTGTCTTGCTCAGTGTAGCCCAATAACGCCTGTTAAATGGATTACTACTGCCAGCAAATGCTTGTTAAATGAATGATTCTATCAATCAATGAAGAGGCATTGAAGACGTATATTCCTGGCAGAAATCCTGTCATGACAAGAGTGTGCAATTAAAAAACCAAATTAGTATCTAACAACTTGAACTCCTGTGTAATATACCAAGAAGCCTCTTTAGATGGGAGGGGCGTCTGTCTAGAACAGCAATATAATAGTTGAATCCACTTCATCATTAAGTATTTAATTATGCATTCCTATCTACTCATTTGGGGAGGTGTTGATCTTAATGATTGGATTACAATTAGGAGAGACTTCAGATGCTTAAAGGAACATGGGGAGAAATTTGGAGTTTAAAAGTAAGTAACATTCTGCACAAACCACACAAACCTCCGAGCCCTATTAAAATCACTGATAAGTAATCTTGGAAAAACATTCTCCAGTAATAGCTGACTGGGCTCTTGCAGCAAAGCAAATTGTTTTTTCTTGGCAAACGTCCCATGAGCAATAGGCAGCATGAAATTGTTTGTTCTACTCACGCAAGTTCTTGTGAGCATCTACAATTCTAATGCCAAATTTGGTTCTATCTCAGAAGCCATTTGAACTGAGAAGAAAATCGCCAAGAACTTTACCAGGACAGTGAGTAGGGTTCAGCAGGTTCCATGGCGTCCAGAAGGAATCTCTGGGCATTACAGTGGCCATGATAGAAAATCACTTTCTTACAAATATTTTTCTTGGCATTAATTTGTTTCTGTTTGTCAGAATGGGCGTGGCCTCCTAAGTGCCACAGTACAAATGTGAAGGCCACTTGTATGAGCTGATTTTCTCCAGAGTTCAAATTCATAGATCAGACTTGAAAGCAAGCACCTTTGCCCAGTGAGCCATCTCACAAGCCCAAGACCTATCAAATTATCAAAGCTTATATTGTCTTTTCCCCCCGACAAGAATTTTTGTGTGATCAGAGCTATTTTGTTAACACCAAAGATATACGGCTTGCCCTTCAGTAGCAGAATGGGAAGTAACTTAAGGAGAAGTTGATATCGAAAGAAGAAGCAGAAGCAATGGACACTGGAGCTATGTGATGGATCATTGGAAGGTCTGCAGTTAGTTGCCTTGCCAGCTAGGTTAGGATAGAAACCCTTTGAAGATCAAGGGTTTAAAGAAGTGTTTGAAGAGCGGCGGAGTATATAACTGAGCCACTGAAATTCAAACAAAAAAGAGGATTCTCTCATAAACTTAGAAGACAGAAGAGTATGGTTGTATATAAAGATATATATATATATATATATATATATATATATATATATATATATATATATATGGGCTGCTTAAAGAGCAATGGTTAGCATCCTAGGTTACACATGCACGCTTTGGATAGAAGAATACAGTATATGTATATAGCTAAGATGACTTCCTTGCTTATTAGGTGGTGAAAAATGGCCTTCGGCTAAGCAAGGTATAAGTAACTATAGCACTTTGTTGCTTTAATATTGTGTTTTAAAGCTATCCTTTTTTGGGTCTGTTTACACAAAGAGAAAAGAAAGGCTGGAGCAGGGGTAGATAGAAGCAGCCCCCCGTGTCGGGATTGTGCGGCTGACTGCCGGGTTCTAGAGGTTTTCTGGGAGGTCACCCATCTGGGAGATGGATGGAGAGTCTGAGAGTGCGGGTCAAGCTGCTGTCTCCCTGGCAGCTATCAAGCTCACCTGCTGAGTCACCTCCCCATCCCTCTGCTGCACCCGCACTGGAAACTGTCCTGGAGAATGCGCTGTGCTTATTTAAGGGGGCTATCAGTGAACTGAGTCCATTCAATGAGGGGGTATGTGCGGTGATAGGGCGAGAAAACTAAGAGCCAGATTCTCACCCCGTTTTCAACAGTTCTTTCCAAGGAGAGGGACAAATAAGGAAAAATTGTCTCATTTTAGGATTCGGCACATAAAAAAAAAACAAAAACATTTTGACCTTTTTTTCCCTCACAGTATTTTTAGGTTGAGAGTGAAAACCACAAAGCAGGGGATAAAACAGAAAAACGGTCATATAACAGAAAACAGAATGTCAAAAATGGCCGTGAAGCTAAGGAGCAACAATAAAGACAAAGGGAAAGAGGTTAAATTTTCACTGACAAGTCGTCACATTCTACTGTTTTAATTGTGTTGTTAAATGTTCAACGTGGTTCAATCTATGTTCAAATGTTCAGCATTTATGCAAAAACATATACAATTATTTTAATTTTTAGTGTGTGTGTCTGTTTGAGTGTGGTGTGGTGTGTGAATGTGTATTCTGTGTGTGTGTGTGTGTGTGTGTGTATGTGTGTGTGTGTGTGTGTGTGTGTGTGTGTGTGTGTGTGTGCGCGCATGGGTCTATTCTTCCCGTGGTAGGGAAGGAGGTATAGGTTTGGATGCCCACTTCTATTGTTTTCAGACACAGGGATACTTATTGAACCTAGAGCTCACCCTTCATCTTAGAGAGTGCTAGGGGTCCTCCTGTTTCTGCCTCACCAGGGCTGGGGTTATAGGCGCATGCTGCTAGGGCTGGCTTTTAAATGGGTGATGGAGGTTCAAACCTAGATCTTCATGCTTGGATACCATTATTGCCTAATTATTATTTCATGAAAGGAAATAATCAGAAAAAAATATGTTGATTTATAATAGCTTTTGAGAGTTGATTCTGGATGTGTCCTTATCCCTTAATAAATTTTACTATCTACTTCTATTATTCAAATACCGAATGCTTGGGATGGAAATTCTTTATATTTAGTGTGCTGAAATTAGAGCATTTCTGCTTATGGCTATGCAATGTGGTAGCTCCTAGAACAGATTACTGTTTCACTCAATGGTTGTTAAATACAGAAGAATCTATTTGGTTTTGGAAGAAACTACAAATCTTTGAAATATGTCCATAAAGGGAGGAGAAGGGGGAAAAAACATTCCATGTGATGTATGTAGCTGTAAGGAATGCTTCAATGTGGCAAAATTCCAAAGAATAAAATCCAAGTGGAGAAACAGACGGAAAAAAAAAAGCCTAAATACCTTTGAAAGTGAATTAAACTTCTCTAGCAGACAATAATGTCTGGTAAGCACCATTTAGAAAAAAGTGTCCTTAAATTCATTACACACCAAATTCAGCCCCTTTCCACAAAAGCAGAGCTGCTTGTGAACACCGCTTCCATTTTATAATAGAAGAAATGTGTAAGTGGAATCAAACACTCAGAGCTTCACCTTGCAGTAGCAGTCTCTGGAAGACATCCCCAGGCCCCTGACTAAGGTGTCTGCAGGGGTCTGCTCCCTGGCTTTTCCAGGGGCCAGACTGCACAGCACTGCGTCCCTACTTCATCTTCTCGACTACTCCAGAATCTAAAGTGAGGAAGAAACAGATGATCTGGTCATTATTCATAGATTAGCCACAGCCCTGCCTGAGCCCAGAGAAAGGGTGAAGAGCCCCAAAGTTTGTGGTTGTTTGTTTTATCCAGACCTAAAGTTTCAGAAATTGGAAACATCTTCAAATACACAAACCCAGCCCTAACCCCAATAGTGAATGTATATATTCTTTTAACATGAGATGGTCTTTATATGACCAGTACCTAAAACCAGACTGGCCCACTACTATTTCAGTCTACACAACAGACAGAAAGTCTCAGGCCTTAGGATTGCAGGCATTAGAATCAACATAAGCACAGACACACATTTGCACGATGCTTAATAAAAATCAGTTCTTCAAGGCCTTAAACATTATTATTTTTTAGTACTGGGTAAGGATTGAGCACAGGAAATTGTATATACTAGACAAGCAGTTTAACAATGAACTATATCCCAGTAAATTGCGCATCTCACTAAGTTACCCATGCTGGCCCTTGAACTCATGGACCTCATCCCTCAGCCTTTCAAGTATTTTGATCAGAGGCAGCATCACCCTGGCTCATCATAGTCTTCAGAAAGGTAAAAAGTCCTGCTGGTTGCCGGTTACATTGGTTCTGATTATGTGGTTGAGATCACTTTCCACGTATGAGACTTTTGGAAAAATACATAAAGTCTCTTCAGTTCAGTCTTCCCATTTACATGAGAAGATTAAAAAATTGCATCTATCAAATAGCACTATTATGAAGTTAATTTGGTTACTATTCAGGAGTGTCTTTGTGTGGTACAAGAATTGTGCCATGTGCTTACTAAATGCAGTAACTAACCCCTCACTGATTGTCCAAGAGCCTGAACTTCACAATTCCTTCACATTCTTCCTTTGATGTGACCTTAATTCCCCAGAACTGTTGGACTTGAGCCTTAGTTGCCTATTTCTGTCCTCTGGGGACAATAGTCAAACATACCATTGATGACACCTTTCTACTTCACTGAAGATAGACTCTAGCCTTACTGTGGAATTTCATAAAATCCCTTTTCACTTGTTTGGTTTCTCTAACTGTGAAGTGATTTGAGAGTTTCTAAAAGGCCCCTAGAGCAAAAACAGATATATTGGTATTTGTACTTCCAACGCATTTTTAATAATGGTTTTCAAAACAATTTCCAAGCAATAGATGCTGGAACATAGGAGACTAGATCAGATAGTGATATTTCATATATAATATAATTCTATAGTTTTTAAGTAGCCTTGTCTTAGGTTCCCAATGTATCAAGAACATAAATCTTCTATATATCATTGTATAATTCTGTAGTTTCTAAGTAGTCTTGTCTTAGGTTCCCAATTTATCAGGAACATAAATCTTCTAAGTGTCATGTTCAAACAAAAAAAAAATAAATGAGTATAGATGGAGATGTACGATCAGCTTCATGTTTTAAACATCTAAACTGACGTTGCCATTGAAGAAAGATTGTGTAAGAATGATAGAGGGGAATTCTGCTAGCAGCCATGTTGAGTCATGTTTAGGTTGAGTAATGTGCTCATGTTCACAACAAAAGAGAACAATGCAAAAGGCCATGTGAAAATTAACCAATATCCTAGCAGGTGCAAACCTAACCTTGAACTTAGAGTTTTTAATAAGCTTTGATAGTTTCCAAGGAGCATGATAGACAGTCAATGGTTGGTACTATGGGTTCCCAAAACAAGTTTCTAGTATTCTGAGCTTGTCCTGAAGAAAGGTTACTCCAAACAGTGGCTGAGGGGCCTCAACAACATGTTTTCCTAGTAAGTGCCCAAGACTTAAGTATCAACCTTCAATAGGAGGAAGAGCTTGAATGTTGCACCTTTCTGACTTTTTAAATGTTGATTATAATCTCTGTTTACAAAAAACTGTCATGAAAGGTGTGCTCCAGAGAGTAGGGGGTTCAGAGCTTTCAAACAGTGAAGATAGGAAAGAGCAAGGTGAGCAGGGAAGCAGGAGGATGCCATCTCCTGTGAGTGCTCATCTCAGTTTCGAAGTGAATCAATAAGAGAAAAACGGCTCTTCCATCTTAAAAGCTTATCAAAAGCCAACCGTCCTCTGAGATGAGCGGCAAAAGCTTCAAGCTGCAACCTTGTTTCTTCTTTCATCCATCACATTAAAGAAGAGATGGAGGAAATGGAAAACGGTAGTGAGGAGGATGAAGAAGAAAACGGGATCTGTTCCCTAGAACCTGCCAAGCATCCATATTCATTTTTAAACATGAATGGGCCCTCTGACAAAGCAGAGGGTCTCCACTGGAACTCACAGGGGAAGCCCACAACAGCAAGGAATGTATTATCTTTAATGCAAAGATCAAAGATCCTGAAATCTCTTATCCAACTTGGCTTTGTTGAGAATTATTTTGTGTGATTTGTCTCAGGAAAGATGGAAAAGAAAAAATCCATCTAGCCTTACATGAAAGAGGATAAGGATGTGAGTATGGCGAAAGAGTAGCAGCATCACAGTGCAGCCTGCCGTGGAAGACGACCGCTTTCTCTTCACTTGCCCTGTAAACCTCGCCCCTTCCTGACTGACTTAATCAGCATCGTGTGCCTCTGTCCTCCTATGATTCCAACTCTTCATCACGTATCTCCCTTCCTCTCCCAGAAAAACCAGTACTAGAGGCCTGATTTCGGCAACCAAAACAACAAACAGAGCTAAATAGAAACCTGTTTATTTCCTAGTTAGAAACATACTTCGCAACCAACCCAGTGTCACAATCCTCCCCCGGAGTGTCTATGATTTTCCTGCAGTGGCTTCCCAATTGCACAATTTGATATCTTAAAAGTGATCATTGCACATTCTTGGGCATTGTCTATATATTGGAGAAAAAAAACTATTTAGGAGGTATGGAATTTACAAAAAGGATTCAGATACATTGAAATCTTGTGGAAGGGTTTAAGGTTCTTTCATTTATGGAAGAATAGAGTGTCTCCCTGGGAAAGGTAAGAAAATACACAAATGTACCTGAGTTTAAAGATGTAAATGAATGGAAATTTTACTCTATGACCACAGTACTTCCATAGGTGTGGTGGTTTGAATCAAAAATGTCCCCAGTAGGCCCATGTTTTTTAACACTTGGTGCCCAGTTGTGATGCCGTTTGAGGAGGTTATGGAGCATTTAGATTTGGAGCCATGATGGATGAAGTACCTCAATGGGAAGGGCTTTGAGAGTCTGTAGCCTCGCCTGTTCCTGTTCTCTCTCGGGGTTTTCTGTGCCACAAATTGTGGACAGCTTCCTGCTCTGGGTGTCAGCTGCCACACATTCCTCACGGTTATGAATTCCCTCTCTGGAATAACCATAAGCCAAAATAAATTTTCCCTCTGTATTTTTATGGTCATGGTATTTTATCACAGCAATAGAAAAGTAACTAATGCACGTAATATTGCATTCCCACTGTGCTATTAAAAGCACGTATAGGGTAGATCACAGCCACCTGTAACTCCAGCTCCAGGGTATCTGATGGTCTTTTCTGGACTCTGTAGGCTTCTCTGCACATACAAAACCACATGCCCACAAACAGCACACAGATGCATGACACACAGACACTTAATGCAAATAAAATAAATATTTCAAAAATAAAAATATTTCATCCTGAGTGCTCTCTCTCTCTCTTTCTCTCTCCCCCGTCTCCTCTGCCATCTTCCTCATTCCCTGTTGCTATCATTTCCTTCCTTCCTTCCTGTCTTTAATCCCATTTGGAATTATATTTCAGAATGGGGAACCCCTTTTTCTCACATTGTCACCTGCTCGTTACCGCAGAATTACACTTCACACGCAAGACTGGCTAGAAGGCTGACTTAGCTTCGCTGTGGGATCTAAGGGAATTATTTAGAGGGTGGCTTTCTTTCTTTGCTTTTGAAAACAAACACCGCCTGATGAACGCTGCCTGTTCCATCCCTTGCTGCTGTCCCCTGCCCTTTGCTCTCCTAGAGTCACTCACTGATAGAGTAAATAGCAGTGATGTTGTTTATCTGGTTAGACCAAAACCTCTTGTGCTTCATTGCAAGAAGCTTTATTGTAATCAGCTCAAAAATTTCTGCTGTTATTATTTGCTCCAACAACTGTAAGTCAGTATTGCACAATCTCTCTCTCTCTCTCTCTCTCTCTCTCTCTCTCTCTCTCTCTCTCTCACACACACACACACACACACACACACACACACACACACACACGCGCGCGCACCATGGAACTAACAACTACCCGACACGTCCTCTTTCATTTAGGAAAGTAAATGCAGGTTTCATCTTATTAATTATATGAAAGCACAGTTTCTAAAAGGACAGTTCATGAACTACAATTTTAGAAGATAAAATAAGTGTGTATAATGTAATATAATATGTGTGCATAATATATATCTCTGTTAAATCCATGACTTTTAACCTAGAATTGCTTTCTATTCAGATAACTCAGGAAAAGCTTAGAAAAGCAAAAGCCTAAAATATGTTTGAATAAATAGGAGGCCGAAAGTATGCAACTTATGTAAAAATCATGAAACCATGCTGATTCTGATTCTATATTTAGAAAATCATGCAGTATATTTTTTTTCCTACACTCATAAGCAGCCCACACTGAGAGGTCAAAGAATTTTCTCCAAAAAGTAAATAGAGCTTATAAGGGGTTTGAATGTTTCATTTTACCCATGAACCTAATTTTTTTTTTCTTTTCAGATCTTGTGATCAAATCCAGCACTGGGCATGGTAGGCAGGCCTCTACCACTCAACTACCTCACTTCCTCCCCACAGTTTGTCCTCAACATCGTACCAGTGACCATTGATAAACACTGTAATGTCATCCAATGACTCATTTAAAAGTGATCCAGAACTAAAGACTGTCAGCAGCCTGTGTTTCCTGCTCATTGAATTTTGATAGATTAGAGATTTTTATGAGAAAATTCTTTAACTTGTTTCTTTAGGAAAATAGCTTTGGTCGTGTTGCTGTCTTGGTTTTATATTCTGTTGGTGTTATAAGACAGTAGGAATTACTAGTTTTACCTTCTAGGGTTTCCTCGGGAATGGATGCTTTCTGTTAAAGAGAAAGGGAGACATAAATCCTGTTTGCTAAAAAGGTCACATGATGTCAAGGCAGTCATCTGTCCCCAACAGTTGTAGAAATATTGGGATTATGTCAGAGGAAGTATTGTTGATCTGAGTTCATTAGCTGTGTGGTGTATATGCAAAGGTGTCCTTCACACCTTACCTGATATCTGCAGGCCTCACTTACAGATGGTAATATCTGGAAACCAAGGAGTTAAGTTTGCCCCACTAATCACCTTCCTTGAAATTAACTGTCTCCTAACTACCAGATATTTCCACCCCTCCCTCCCTACCAGCACTGATAAGCAATTTCTTCTCCTGGACTCAGCTTATTGAGAATTACGTTGATATGAGCAGGCATCTGCTCTCTTTAGAATGTTAAAGTTTCCATGTCTACTGTTCCTTCCTGAAAAGGCAAAGATGTTATACGCTCTTGACTTCGTGATGAAAGGGCATGGGTGATTTAGAATACATGTTACCAGGAAAACACTACAGCTTCAGTGAACTAAACGTGCCTTAAAGTCCTGGATTATAGTTGCTACAGAGCTCAGCTTTTCTCTCCACATCTGTGGTGTGGAAGGATTGGGTCTGCCTTGATCACTGAGGACAAGAACATGCTATGCTACACAAAGGTCAGTATTCCCAAGGCTGGCATCAGGGTGATGACAGGAAAACGCCTGATGGACAAATGACTTTGTTTACCACAGTAATTGGCTCTTCCTAGTCTAGAGGAAGCCAGGCCTGAAACACAGCCAGGGAGGGTGGTTTCCCCCTACTGAGATATCGAAAATTCCCAGTAAACATCCGAACAAAAACCATTATTGCCTTGCCCATTCGGGTTTTATTCATAGTACATTTGCTGTACCTTAATAAAGGGAACAGTTACTTTTGAAGTAGGCTTTTGTCAAAGGGCCAGGATCTCTTCAAATCTGAGAGACCCACTGCAAATATGAGCCCAGACTGAGTAAGCTGGCACCTGGCCAAGAACTGAAGATCTTTGAGACAAGAGTCATCAACCACTCCATTGAATGTTTGGATTTTGCACACGAATCAAAGAAGGGGAGGTGGCTGGACAAGATAACCTTCTAACTCAGAGATTCCATGGCTCCATTTTTTCACATAGCCTCATCATGCAAGTATTCCAGAAACAAAAGTTGTATGAGAGAAATTTTGAAACTGTTGTGGTTTGCTATGTTTTTCTCTCTGCCCTTCTCCTGCCTCCTCTCTCTCCCTCTCCCTCCCCTCTCCCTTCCTCTACTCATCCCACCCCCAAATATGGTGCAATAACAAATTCCTTCACTAAGGCTCCGGAGCTGTTAGTCATTGTGAGTCGTGTTTTTAAATGCTCCACTCGCTGATGAAAACATGTGATATGAAACACTGAGGAAACCTCAGGGGCATTCCAAACATTTATGGACAAAAAGTCAAGACTTGTGGTATTTTCTTTCCTCCAAGATGCATCTGAACTGAATCAAAGAGACAAAAGAATTTAAGCTTAAACTTTCAAGACAAAACGAATGCCTCCTGTCATCGCCAGTTCCTGAGCTTGGTAATACTGAAGAAACATAAATCTGTGTAAGACCTCATTATCTTATCTAAACCTTTAATGGGATCTCCAAACAGGCCTTTCTACTCCTGCTTCAGGAGGCCTTTATTCTTGTACCAGGTTGAGATTCCAAGAACACCATTCTGATTCTGTCACATCTCTTCATAAAATCATCATTAGCTTCCTTCTGCTTAATCAAAAGCCTGATGTTAATATTTCTATATACTTTCATGGTTCAACCTTATTAATTTGTAGCCATATTTTCTGTAATGTTCCCTTGTATTTCTGTTGTCTGAGGTTTTTTAAATCTTGTCCTTGAGAACACATGGTGAGGTTAAGTCTTTGTAGGTGTGGGTTGCTCTGCACCTTGAAAAAATCTTTAACAGACCACTGGGCCTCTACTCAATAGATGTCAGTAACACCCCCAAAAGTTGCAGTAATCAAAACTGTATCCAGACATGACACACTTATCTCTATGGGAGAACAAACAACCCATGAGGGGGGTAAGAAGCACCATTGCAATGAAATCAAAGGGAATTAGTTGCTCTTTCCAAGCCTTTTCCATATATATATATATATATATATATATATATATATATATATATTTGATAACAGGTGCTCCTAAAATACTTTCCCCTCATCCCCATTCATACCATTTAGTTTTTCATGTTGATATTTCAATACATCTAGAGCTTCTGCCACAAAATCTCCCATGCTTATATACAACAGTTAATCATCTATTCTCTTTGTGCTTATAGTAGTCACATTGATCTATGTAGCCATTTGCCTTTGAAATATTCTGATTCATCCAGCCAGGTCATCTGTTACAGAGTCTTAAGAGTTATAAAGTCATGAGCCATAAGTTCACACAATGGATCAGGCCTTGTACCAGGACCAGAGTTCTGAGCAAAGTAAGTGCTTTGTTAACTCAAAACTGAGAGGGAAAAGGAAAGATGTATGAATGGAAGAGGTGATAATAAATGATTGTGCTTTTTAATACACCATTAACAGAAAGAAACAAGGAGAATAATAGACTGTAAGTAGAAACTATTTCCAAAGAGAAATCATGGAGTCTCAATGACTTATCCTATTTAAGCTAAAGATTAAAGTATTAAAATGACTCATCCTCCAGTCCATGAGTTGTTAAGTGGGTAGAGGTGTATGCTAATTGATGACCTGAGTTTGATCCCCAGAACCCATCTTGAAGAGTGACATAACAGCCTACCTCAATTTGTCCTCTGACCTCCACAAGAGCTGAAGTGCACACAACACAAACAAAAAAGTATGAAAAAATAATACTTAAAAATAGATCTGCCTCTGAATCTTGACATTGGAGAATTAGAGGATAGATAATACCCCCCAGAAAGATCAAATTCCTCATTCTAGAGGAATTTCACATACATCATGAAAGTATTAGGGAAGTCAGCTTAGGGAGATGGATCAGTGGTAAATTACATGCTAGGCAAGCTTGAGGATGTGAGTTCAGATCCCCAGAATCCGGTGTACAAAGCCAAGCACAACAGTGAATATCTTTAATCCTTGTACTAAAGGGATAGAGATATGAAGATCCTGGAAACTCACTGGCTAGCCAGTCCTGGCAAAACATTGAGCTCCAGGTTCAGTGTCTCAAGGATAAATAAATAAATAAATGGACTATGATTGAGGAAGACATTTCTATGCCAATCTTTGGCTTCCACACACACTCCCACACAGGTGAGTGCACCCCTACACACACATGTGTACACACAAATGCATGACACAAAAGGGATTAGTGAAGACATGGGCTCTTGACCATTTAGCCCTAGAGTCAGAAGACTTCTCTTCTGGCTGTTACTTCAGTGTGTCATAAAAATATTATCATTTCCTATGTGCGCTATGGCATCAAAAGAGGAAAGATCCACTGCTTTTATATAGGCTTGAAACAGACATTCACATATGGCAAATATTGCAAAGGGATTGGGAATTCATGACCCCCAAAGAGAGCCTTTTCTATATTTGCAAAACTCTAGCAACTAGAAAACCCTGCTTTATAAAAGCTGAGTCAGAAATGCGTGGGATATACTGATGAGAACATGCGGAGAGGATGCGGCTCCCACCGGAGTTCTGTGAGAAGAGGCTCATATAATGTGAAAAAAGCAATCCCAAGGACAACGCATCGTCTGCCAAAGATTTGTTCCCTTATTCCAAGTTTCTCTGTCTGTGGCTGCGCCTCTAATGGGCCTGCTCTTAAGTCTACCAGCCAGTGATTCCATCTTGTCTTCCTGCCTTGTTGGTGTGACGCAAACTCAACCTCCTGCCACCCCCATCCTTAAGCCAGTTTGAGTCCTACTTTATCCCTACTTCTTTTGTTCTTTGTCCACTAACCTGGAAACTCCTTGAGGGCAAGCAAGGGTCTTATTCATCTTCGTATCTTGAACACAAAGTAGAGCGTTTATTAAACTACAGGGGACTAAGGAGAGTTTGTCAGTCATGGTGAATGTAGTAGGAATGGGCTCTGAATGGGAAAGTTCACAGCTATCACAAATGAATGATAAAAGTTGCTTGTTGTAGCTTGTATTTCACCAATATTATCAAGTCTCTCTTTGCCCGGGGATGGAAATACCGGGACCCAGTCTCGTGAAGCTTATGGTGTAGATCAAAACCCAAACACTAATCAAATGATTGAACAAGGAGATAATGGAAATGCAATTTTGTCTGATTTTTCAGGATGGCTTCTTTGATGTGGAAGGAAGGGTTAGAACTGAGATGTAGAGAAAAAGTAATTTTTTGCTTTGGAGGCCAGTGCTAGGACTCAAACCAGGGCTTTGCATGTGCCAGGTCACAATTCTACCTCTGTGATATATCCCCAGACCAGGACAAGTAAACATATCTTAAGTCTCTAAACTTCAGATTCATTCCTAGAAATACTGGAATAATAATATTTTCTCTTTACAGTTCTTTTGGACTTACTTTAAGAAACATATGTGAAAGTACATGCCATAGAAAAGAAACTCAATAACCAGAAGACCCATTCTCCAATAATGAATGAAGAATGAAGGCACACTAAATAGGACGGATTGCATATGGATGTAAATCTCTTGTCATATGATAAGTTATATCCCACTCCCCTCAAAATATGCTGAAAATTAAAATTCCTGTGCATTGCAATGTGACCTAATTTGGAAGGAAATTTTGTTTTGTTTTGTTTGTTTCCATAGTTTAAATCTGAACTAGCTCCCACAGGCTCATGTTCTGGATGCTCAGTACTGCTTGTCATGATATTTTGACAGCTGGGGAGCCTTTAGGAGGTAGAGCTTAGCTGACTGAAGTAGGTCAGTAGGGTAGACCTTGCAGGTTCTACTCAAAGTTTCTTTCCACAGCTTCTCTGCCTCCTATTTCCTACCACATGAATGAATGCTCCTACTTCCCCAAGTGGCACTGCTCTCAATCTGAGGTTTAGAGACTGCATTCCCTGCTATAATAGACTGAAACATGAGCCAGAATGAATCCTGTAAGTGGTAAGTTGTTTCTGTTATAGATTTTGGATTTCAGTGACACAAAAGTACTAAAACCAGGTTGTTGCTGTTGTAATTGTAGAATAAGGACAGCACTCAATCTAATGTGTCTGATGTCTTTGTTTGAAGACATAGACTTGGACACAGGTGCAAGAGGACACATCATCATGGAGACTGAGGTTGGAATGGTGCTGTTGAGCTGGAAATTGTAGGTCTTGACTGCAGACTCAGAACTCAGGAGGCAAGAGCACCTCAGTGAATCTCAGAAGGTTGGGGGGGTGTCAGTGAGTTTGAGGCCAGTTTATGGTACAGGATAGAGATGTCACTTCAAAAGAAAGAAAGGAAAAAGGGAGGGAGGGAGGGAGGGAGGGAGGGAGGGAGGGAGGGAGGGAGGGAGGGAGGGAGGGAGAGAAGGGAACCAGGGAAAAAATATTGAACTTGAAGACAAGTAACATCAAAGTCATTACAAACCACTGGAAGCCAGGAAGCGTTAAAGTAGAATTGACTTCTTCCGGTTTCAGAAGCTAGTATCAATATCTTGATTTTGAACACCTAGCCTCAAAGACAGTGAGGTAATGAAGTTTTATTTTATTATTTTAAGCTACTCAGTTTGTGATAGCTTTCTCCATCAGCCATAGGAAATGGATCCACCCAGAAATCAAATATTGTATTAAGGAGTATCTGGAGGAAAGAAGGCAGACTGCCTTTTTGGAAGAGCCCAATTTAGAGATCCTCAATATTAACCCCATATGCATTTGAAAACTCTTTATAACTGGATTTCATCTCATGTCAATGACACTGGAAGGCTGAGCACATCTTGCTGGAAGATGTGCTAATCATAACTGTCTCAGATATTTCAAAATCTCAACAGGCCAAGGAAAAGTTATGTTGAAAATATACCCATCCTTGGGGGAAAGAAGTGATTTAATTTATTTTTGGTGTCTATTGGGGGAACTTCTTGTATCTCATCCAAAGGTTTTCTTACCTTTTTAAAATTAAAAAAAAAATGTTTTTAAGTCGAAGTGTGGTGTGTCTCCCCTCTCACCATGGATCTGCAGTTTGTAAATGTTGTATTCATCATTGTTTCAGTATTAAAAGATATAGTACCATCAAAAATAAAAGAAAGAAAGAAGGAAAGAAAGAAAGAAAGAAAGAAAGAAAGAAAGAAAGAAAGAAAGAAAGAAGAAAAAGAAAGAAAGAAAGAAAGAAAGAAAGAAAGAAAGAAAGAAAGAAAGAAAGAAAGAAAGAAAGAAGAAAAAGAAAGAAAGAAAGAAAAAAGAAAAAGAAAGAAAGAAAGAAAACACAATGGATCCACCTCATTGCAGGCTCAAGCTAACATGTTTTAAGCAATCGGTGTTTGAAGACTGTAAGTTGGGATGGAGAGAAGGAAGAAGGAAACGCACACAAAAAGGTGTTCCCTGAAGATAAATTTAAAAGCAGTGAGCACCGTGCTAATGCACTCTTGCCTGTTTTGAGTGCATCAGCTCCTCAGGGGAAGCACCCACGCATCCCATGCCAAGCCAAGCTCCTCCAAACACCCTGGTTAAATTAATTATTTCAAATAAACGTTTGGGTACATAAGCTACTTACAGAAAATTTAGAGGTGAAACATTTTAACACATTGAATTCTCACTCTTCTAACGTAAAAATCATCCTCTCATTTTATTTAATTGAAGAGGCAAAGCATGTAGTAAATTAAGTCCAATTTGCATGAAATTGTGCATGCAATGTAGAGCGTAGTTTTAACTATAGAGCAAACTGTGTACAAAACCAAACACCCTTATATTTGAAGTTAACATTGTTTGCTTACAATTTTCTCCCGTTGCCTTCAAAGACAAATACAGCATTTTTCTTCATAATTTAAAGCCCACAAAATCCATAACTGATAATAAGAACCTATCCCTTGGGGGCTAATACGTTTTTCTGCTAGCATGGTATTAATGGCTACAAGCTCACTGGCAAGCCTGTAATTCCATAAAGAAAAAAACAATCTTCATGGCTTTAATTCACATGCTTTTGCTCTATTTAATTATATTTATCATCCAGTAATACTCCACACTTATAAAAAATAGTGACTGGTATATGGAAGAAGCAATGTACTGTATCATATTTTATGAAATTTCATATGCCATGTGTATTGATTGGATATAAACTAGGGAACATATTTTGTTTAAATTAAGGCTTTAAATTCAATTTCATACCAATTCCTTCAACTCATTATCTGTAATATATTTGTTTACATCCATGGAAATGTTACCTGGTTAAACTACAGGATTTTACCTAATTCAGATTGATAGAAGAGAGACAATTCTATCATCTCAACATGTGGGATTTCATGTGATTGCTATGTAATGAAAGATGGACCCGGGTGTGATCGAATTACTACTGTTGTCCATGAATGTTAATTAAACATGCAAGGCACAGGAAAGCAGAAAGTACATAAAGGGCAATTCTGGGCCTGTTTGAATGTGCTGTGCTAGCTCCACAGCAGAGGCCAGCACAAGCAATACCTGGGGGGTTTCTTGTCTCCACTGTTTCCCTAGCAGCAGAGACCCATTGGTGTCCCTACTCTAAGGAGCACTGCTTTCTCGAAACTTCCTCTGAGCTCTTCTTTCCTGAAACTGTCTCTGTCTGTCGCCACTCCCAAATTTCTCTTGTTGATAATTATAACAGTGACAAGAAGATCTTACGACCCAGGTAAAACCTACTTCAAACAGATGCTTGCAGGTCCGGAGGAATTGCGCTCTACAAAACCACTCATGTGACTGCTTCGGAAGACCTAAAGCCACCCCTGTGCATTTGATTGGCAGTTGTGAGTTCTCCCGCTTTGCTGTTGTTATAGATGCTGGGTTCCCACCCAAACTCGTGTGTGTGTGTGTGTGTGTGTGTGTGTGTGTGTGTTTTCTTTTTCTTTCTCCATTTAGGTTCACATTTAGTCTTGTAATCTGAGCAACTATCACATGCTAATGGGAGAGAGCTAGAAGGACCCCATACTTCATATACATTTATCTTTTAAAAAAGTCTGGTAGTTGTCTTCTGTAAGACTAGGGAATGAGGTAACCTAGACTAGAAACTCTGTTGATAAAAATCTCATGCAAGTGATATTTTTCACCATGGGCCCCAGGAAATATTTGAGATACATCTTTAGTCTCCCTATTGTCCATGAATGACCATGTCTCTGATAAAGACCTCAACTTGAAACCCAGATCCATTCACCACATGCTGCCCATGGAACACAGCTCCAGTCTTACTTTTCTTAATGGTATGATTTGTATATTCTAGAATTCCTTAGCAATCATATATAAAGAGCACCCAAGACAAAAGTCTACAGCGATTGATAAATGGTAGTAAAGATAGCCCATAAATCTTCTATGTAAAATCCAATCTTATTTCCTGAACAATAATGGTAGTTTGGGCAATTTCTACATAGCAGACAGAGACCATGGTGGTAAGATTTTTTTCCAAGTTCTTTGCTGTAACTTCAGAGTAGACAGTAAAGGTTGAGATAAAAATAAAGGCAAGGCTATGTGAATTAGTTACAGTTATAGTTCATACTTCTCTATGCTGCGGGGCATAGAGCTGGGATATGGTTAGAAAGAGCACTCTCTTTATTAAGATGATCTTTCAATTAGCAACCACATGCCAATTAATTAATTAATTTGATGACTACAAATAATGGAATTCAATATAGGGGAGATTTTCATTCTTCCATCCAAACTACCATATTTTTAGAGCATATCATTGGTAGATTTCCATCCTCTCAGTTTCTGGGTCTGCACCAGTCACTTTGGAGCCAGTTTATTTGTGTTTTATACTTTTCATTTGTTTTCTTAATTGTCCATTGTGAAGTAGTTGTGAAATGTACACTCAAATTCATGTATTAAACATCTGTGACACAAAGGACATTCCCAATACTCTTAATCATTAATGAGCTTAGTACCAAGTTTCAATAGTGAGAGCAGGGCTAAGTTTCAGTGTCCTAAATCAAGTGTAGGTATACCCTGCCACTGTAACGGGATGGAGGTTATCAGCTAGCCCTGGAGCTGCCAGGAGAGCAGTTTCTCTACCTTAGATACCACTATTCTTCAGGAAAGGATATTATTGTTCAGCACTGGAACAGTATACAACCTAAAATCCTGGGCGAGCCAACCCTAGGCTTTTGTGAGTTCATGAAGTTTTTGCAGCATTAGATATTGTATTCCCCTTTTCTTAGAATCATAATTCATCTTTCAATATTAAGAGGCTTTAATATAAGCAAGGCTTATTTTGATAATGTTTTTGAAGCATTTTGTATATATTTTTCTTAAAACGTTATTTAGGCTCTTGAGTGAGTACAGCTGAGTCATATCTTCTACTGCTCAAATCGAGTTAGTTTTTTTCCCTATAACATTTCTATGAAATACAAGAAGAGTAAGTCTTTAATTTTGTGTATCATTTGAAGAAAACATCTATTATAAGAGTAGCACATCATCAAACAGCCCATCTGCCAAATCCAGCCAACCACCTGGGCTTGGAACTAGAATAGGATTGACTGAATGTGGTCACAGCTATTTGTTCTAGTGTTGCCTCAGGGAGATTTCACACCAAAATGGTAAAGCTAAATAGTTGGGATGTAGGCATTTTTGATCTACAAACTCAACAGCATATACTACAGCCAGCAACAGAAACGATGTGCCAATTCTCCAGTCTAAACACAGCCTAGGCTGTAGGGTCAACATTTGAAGCCTTCTACAGATTTTCACATGTCAACAGTCTATGGAGAGAGGATACGATCTAACCTTAACTAATCTAGCAACATCACACTTTAAAGTTTGAGAAGACCTCTTAATTTTTGCTGAGTACCTTCTGGAAACTTCCTTAATTCCTCTGCTACATGATCTGCTTACAAATGAGTTCCTGGCAACACTCTCCTGGTCCTTGGCCCTCTTCAGAAATCTCTGCAGTAAATCTCCAAAGTCCAAATGGAAAATAGACATCCAAGGCAGCACTTTCACAGCAACAGCATTTTTGAGGTAGCACTTGAGGGGAAAGAAAATGACATGAATGTAATGTATATAAATTGTCATTAGATTTTTGAAGATGGAGATATATATATATATATATATATATATATATATATATATATATATAACATACACGCACTTGAATTTCATATAATATATATAAAACTCCTGATGGTAATTTAATCATCCAGAGCTATGATTGAGAACAAATAATTTGAAGTTATATATTTATTGATGGTTTCAGTTAAATATTTGTTTTTAGAGGCTAATAAACTCAGTTTGGGCATAGAAGTCCTTTATTTAATTTCTTTTTCTTTTTTGAAAAGACAAATTTATTCAGTGTTATGATCAGACCATCCTCAAAAGGTCAAAGTATTCTCTAGAGAAAGAAAGAAGAAAGACTTTACTCACATTCTTAGCCAGCTATGGCAACTAGATAGAATGCTAAAACACAAAACCTTTTAAATAAAATTAACACTCAAAACTTTGTCTTGCCAAGTACAGTGGCTTAGATGGTTATTGAGTATTAAATAATGTCTCACAATCCAACAACACAGCAGAGTGAAATAAAGTCAATAATAATGGATAAAGACCAAAGCCACTACATAGAGTCCCTCCAGACATAGAAAGTCTTCAAAGACATCACTTACTCCATGTCTGTGTCCCCTGAACACAGAAGCTGTTTTGTCCTTGTCCTGACCTGGACCAGTGATGCAAGAACAAACTATGTTAAAATTAAACGACACAGTCACATGCCTTACAGCACAGTCTTACCAAGTGACTCAGGCACTGGACATAGTACTAAGCACCGAGTGCTCGAAGTCATAATGTCCCATCATGAAGCTTGTGCTTAGTGGTGAAGACAAGCCAACCAATATTGTTGAGAGTGGTGCTGACCCAACTCAGGTTCAAATCCATGACTCCTACCCATGTATAACACAAGCATGCTTTATTCTACTCATTAATTGATGAGTAAGATGCCATGACCTTCTGGCATCTGGAGACCATCTCCAGATACAAAAAAAATCATAAACTAAGATTTATGGGTAAACAGAAAATGGGTTCACATCCAACAAAGCCATAAACTTTCGGGGTTCCCAGTCTTATCTGGCTGATATTATTTTCGGCTATGCCATGTGGGAAAGACCCTACCCTTAGACATGTAATTTCTCAGAGTCCAAGATGTTTAATTAGTAGTAAGCTGTGAGGTGTTTTACTAATAGGCACCTGATTGACCATTGAAAGGTCTTGTTTCTGAAGGAAAACGAAAGGCAGCTACCCATATGTTTTCAATTATTTGTATTTTCTGACACTCAGAGTAAGACATCGACCAAGACTCAAGATAGGGCAGAGGAGACATGGTATTATTTGAGCAGAGACTCAGAAGGGAAGAGGGAGAAATGGGAAAAGGATGAAAAGATAAGCATTCCAGAGAAAAAAGAAAATATGTGGCCACTTTAGATGCATCCCTGTGCTTTCCCTATATTCCACCTTCAGGCTGGCAAATCACAAAAGCACTCTAGAAAAAGGTAGAAAACCTGTTATTTCTATCTATTCTTGCAGTGGGGACAAGATATACTAGCTTCTGATAGGCGTGGACTGAGAAATATACTGCCACAGTGGCATTAGCTTGGACTAGAGAAGGACAAGGATGCCTCTATTGACCCAGGATATGTCTCTAGCACCATGAGCTTAATGGAAGGCTTAAAAGAGTGGAGAGGGAAGAGACTGTCGATAGCTTATTTCCTAGCCACATGTGCTGCTTGTCTGAGTCAGTTTGCGGTCTCTCACTCTATTTAGAATTCTGTACATCTGGGTGTATTTTTTTCCTAGTGTTTCCTATCATATCAGTGACAGAATTGCCAACACAGAGGTATCCATAAATTATACTGCAGTCTAGTAGTTTCTAATGTCTGGGAAGCTTGGAACAAAAGACTTGGATGCAAATGCAAGCTGCTTAATTCAGTGAGTATTTGTGATGTTACCCAGGTGCCAGTGACATCTTTCTGACCAGCTCAGAGGCACCAGGGACCAACCCAGCATACATTTTTAATGTGCTCAGCTGTGACAGCACACACACACAGAAGACCTTAAGGCCCTAAAGTCATTTTATTGGAAAATGCTGCACTTTTAGGGACCCAGAAGAAATGGTTTAATTAATCTTTTTTTCAGGGTAGCTTTTTTTAATATAAATTATGTACACTGAAAACTTGCCAATTATAGCAAATTAAGGGACTTGGCAAGTACATCCCATAGAGGCAGATGGTAAATAATATCCAGATTCTGATTTGAAAGAGGACCAGAGATTAGCTAGTGCAAAATGTAAAAGCCATCCAGATATAAGAAATAAACAGACTTCATGTGAGCTTGAGGAGAGGGTTTTGCTTTGGGATAGCTATACTGATGTCCTCAAAACAGGGACTTGGGATCCATGTAGGATTCTGAGATACAGCTCTTCTTAGATCTTTCATGTGATTCTTTGATGAATCAGTTTTGTTCGTGTCTTTGTAGTGGCATGCAGATGCCTCAGTTTCCCTGACTGTACAATGAGCTCAGAAGAGGTTAGCATGAGTTTGAAATACCAGTAGCATTTAACATGCTTTAGCATTGGCCTTGTGCACAGTAAACTACATAAATCTGAGCTGACTTTGTTAGTGATGTTACAATACAATTACCAAAATAAGTAGCTCATGGCATACCTTCACTGCTATTACCTATTTGCTAAAAATAAAAGTTCATGTTTATGAATGCCAATCATGTGCCGATGGCTGTCCCAAAATTTCATTCTGCTGATAAAGAATGGGAGGTTTAGAGAGCTCCAGCATGGTGACTGTCTCAAGGGTAGTAAGAAGTGTCCTGGATATTTACTTATCTTAATATTATGCTATCACTCAAAGGCTGACAGCTACTTAAAAACTCAACTGCCATCCAGAAACATAAAGTCAACAGGTTGGAATATGCTGGGAAGCACCCAAAGAGACTACATAAAGGGAAGGTAGGGTGATGGTCTGGCGAGAAGATCAGAGGAGCAAATAACAAGATGAGGTCTGTGCCTGCTCACTTTCTCATGCCTCCCAAGTCAGTTTGTTTCTGGCTTGAGTCACTAGAGCCAGGCGGATGGTGAGCTCAGCTTATTTGCCTAATAATCAGATTTCTTTCTCCCTAACTTACGACAGAAATCGTTTAGAACAACTGCTAGTCTTGATTACAGATCCTGTGTTTTGAAGAAAACAAAAACGAGCAAGAAAGGCAGAAAACACCCAACCAGAGAAAGAAGCAAGGAAAAGCATGAGTTGGAACAGGAGGAAGCTGGCTGGTCCGTGGGCAATGCTCTCTGCACCTGCTTGCGTGGTCCACTCCAAGCTCTGCACTCTCAGAGAAACACCCACGAAGTCCGCCAGTCCAGACCTGGAGTCTTCCAGTACTCTCAAGTGAGAGATAGGACAATGCCATGCCCGTGTTCGTCATGTAATTCATGTTCAGCCTGGGTTGCTAAAATTAGGGAGTGACTCAATCATCATACATCATTACAGCTATTTTCAAGGCTGTAAGTGATGCGAAGCAGGAGCGCTGATGCAAAAGCTTCCTCCAATTAGCTTCTGCAAACGCTCTGCCTGCAACAGGGCTCCGTTTCCTAGGAGCCTTCAATCTAATTACAAGCCTTGATTCTCCCTGAGGGCCTGCCTGGCCGGATGATTTCATTTTACTTTTAGGCTAACCTTTGCCATCAGTGATGTCACTGGAGTGTTCCTTTCTTCGAGGCTTCTAGGAGCCTCCTAAAAGGTTAATTTGTTTGATATTTGGTTAAAGAGACTTCTCTCCTGGAGGGGCCCTGTTTGGCTGTAGGCAGGTAACGGTACAAAGCAGACAACTTCAGATGAAGGCAATTTGCACCCAGCCAGCACCAACATAGCTTGATGCACTCACTACACCGGGAGCCACTCGGATGGAAAAGCTACTGCTGAGAAAGAAGGACACGAATCCTTCTACTGTTCAGATTCTTCACTCAAGAAAACTTGGCACGTTTCTAAGTGGATCCCCCCGCCCCAACCCCCTTAAGAACAAGAGCTACAGGACTAAATAGAAAATGTAATCAGTATGCCACAGGGGGAAAGATTCTTCCGTTAAACCATCTCGTGTTTTTGGTTGTGAGCTTAGTCTTGAATGGCTGGGCCATCTCTCCAGCTCTGTTAAACCACCTTAAAACCAGGAAAAGGTACCTGAGAAACACAGGCAACACAGAGGCCACAGTCCCAACACTTTTGTCCCCCAATGGGAGACTGTTTAAGACATGGGTGTCCCCTCCATCCCTATCCTCACAGTCCTCAATGATGCTTGCTGAAATCAGAAGTAGAGATACTTCAGAACCATTCAGCTTCTGACTCTACCTATCCTACACATGTGCCTGCTACAGAGAGCCAGTGTTCACAACGAGAGGGAGTGTGCACCCACCCAGAGACATGAGTTGAGGAATGAAAATCATGGCATCTCGGCATTTCTTCAGAACCACACAATGGAAAAGCCCTGTTTTTATTCATAAATATTCCAAATAAACATTCTGGCCTTAATATCGCTTAATTTTTCTTCCTGAATCAAGCCTCACCTTTTCTCTTGTATGCAAGGGATTACCATAACTAGCCCTTCCCCCACCCTGGCCTTTCATTGCATGATTTTAGATCATTATTTTTGTTTAATTAAATAAAGCCTCACCTCCTGCCTCGATACAACATTTCAATTTCTATGATTTCAGTGAATAATGGATAAACATTTACAACATAATGAGATCATCAAGCACAGTATGAAATCAGCATATGAAAGTAGCAAAGCAAAAAAAGTATAGAACTTTTAAAGCAAAAATTATGAACAATTGGGCAAAACAATAGAGCACGTGGTCAGTCTGGACTCAGAGTTGTACAATACACCTTAAATATGAAAATGTAGTTTACATTAAAAGCTGGAACACAGGTGTAAAAGGAAATGAAAGAGAAAAACCACTTTGTTCAACAGGCAATAAATTATAGGGCTTGTCATTAATGGTTGTTTCAAGTAGAATTTAAACACAAATACTTCTTTAGGTAAGTTTCTGCGTGATAAATAAAATTTAACTGCTAGAATTTTTAGTAACAAAGACAATGTAAGAGACACCATATCACATTATTTCCACTTTCCATTTTGTATTCACACATGACCAAACAATCTTTTTCAAAAGAAAATAAGTCACTATCAACAATAACCAACGGGAAAAAGATATGCAGCTAAAAGTAATAATTACCCACAAGCAAAGAAGTCAGGATGAACTTACAGAAGATTCTAGAATAAAGCAAAGGAGTTAGGGCAGTTTATTTGGCTTCTAATAATTTTTCAGCATTCTAGACACAATAATGCTGTTAACAATGTACTGATTTAACTGTACTATTTACTAACAGGAACAAACTTTGAAGGATCAATTTAAAATTATCACCTTGTATTTTTATTCGTTTAGTAGCTGGAAAATACTGGGAAAAGAAACAGGGAGGGAAAATGGGATAAAGGAAATTTTATAATTGAGGCAGTTGAGTAAACATGGGGTCACCATGAGTAGACAATAAACCAAACAAGAATGACGGGCAACCCTTACATTTTAGAGGAAACCATGATTTAAGGTATTCAACACACATCATCTTAGCTCTTTTTTCATTTCCTACACTCAATCTGCTGCTCAAAGAAGAAGCAACTCAAACTGACATCTACCTTGCAGAAAAGGAATAAAAGAATGACTCAAAACATTTTATGAATGAGTGAGCTAGCAAGTGAGATCAATTGTATCAAATAAGTCACAGTAAGTACAAAGAAGTCACAGTAAGCTCCTCTATTATAGTTGGACTATATCTGAACAAAACTACCTTAAGTTGACCATTTCTTGAGTTGAAACTGCATTGAGTACATCTAACAAACCAGGCACCATAGCCAAACAATGCTACACTCTAACAGACAATTCTTAACTCACCTTCATACATGGGAGTGACTGGAAGTTACAATTGACTGACTGCTAAGCACCCAGACAGCCCATCATATCACACATGGCTAGCCTCGGCAAAGACCAAATTTCTAAGTCTCATTTCTGCCAAGTGCATATTTTTTTGACATCATAACTTCAAAATATTCTGTTGGAATTTCTATATGAATAAAATTGAAAGAACTGGAATGTCAATAAATTAATCACATTATAAGTGAAGTTAATGAATAAAAATTAATGGAAAACAGACTTTGATGGATTTTTTTTTGGGGGGGGGCTGCCAGCTCACAAATAAAGACATGGAGATTTATTATTAATCATGTAAGCTTGGCCTTAACTTAGGCTTGAGTCTGACTAGTTCTTATAACTGAAATTAACCCATATCTTATGATCTAAGTTCTTTTACGTGGTTTGGTTACCTTTGCTGTGCACTGAGCAGCCTGTTTCCTCCGAGTCCGCTGGTAACTCCACCTTTCTTCCTCCCAGCATTCCCTCTGTGTCCTGAAGCCCCACCTATCTCTTCTGCCTGGCTATTGACTGTTCAGCTTTTCCTTACACCAGCTCTTTATTACAGCAAATACATCTTCATAGTGTAAAAATATCCCACCATACAAGTCAAGAAAACACATGTATAAACAAAAACAAAGAAAATGAAAGGATAGAAAAAGAGGGTTTCAACATCAAGCAAAATTCAAGTCTGACACAAGAATTTTATGGAACATTATTAATGAATCGTAGAAAGGAAAAATACATATCTAAAAATAAAGCTGAGGCTCTAAATAGTTACTTTCATTCAAAGAAAATACAGAGAATGAAGAAAACATACCAAGAGGAGAAGAGAAGGAAGAAAAGGAGGGTGGAGGAAAAAAGGAAGAATGGAAACAAGGGATCGAGAAAGGTCGGAATCTTTAAGATAAGCCTACTTAGGATAACTAGCTTCCCTAAAGAAAAAAGCTCAACTACAAAGCCCAAAACATATAAAAGAATATAAAGCAAGAAAATTTCTATGAGATGTTGGAGAAAATAATTAAAATTAAAAGAATGTGTTCAAATCAAGGCACAAATAATGCTGAACACTCAATACTAAAACACCCTTACTAACTGATGAATTTCAAGGATAAAATATGACTTCCTCAAGTTACCACCAGAAAACCCAAGGTGCCTATCAGCCAAGATAATAAAACTCCCCTGAAACAACCATAGCCACATACAAGATTGAGAGATTTGCCAAGTTCTGGATAAAGAGAATATGTCAAAAGTGTAGTCTATCCAGGCATGTATCACATTCAGAGGCTGTCAAAAGGGGATTCTGAACAATATAAGAACTCAGAAAACAATATTTGATAGAATGGTTTGTCATTATGACCCAGTTTGGAAAGGCAATGTAGATCAGGGTGTGTGTGTGTGTGTGTGTGTATGCGTGCACACTTTTTTATTATTATTGTGTACACCTGTATGATGTATGTGGGGTGTGAAGATCAGAAGACAACTAGTAGAGTTGGTTCATCCCTTCTATCTTAGCATGGGTTTGGGATGGAACCTGAGTTGGCAGGTTCCAAGAAGCCTTTTACTCATGAGGCCACCTTTCAGGCACTGTAGGAGAGTATTTTAAGAGGTCAAGAATGGACTGAGTTTGAATACCAGGAAAAAAAATTGTAGGTCATAATGAAGGATGGATATATGAAGGCATTTGAAGCTGGCAGCAATACAAATGGAAAGGAACAGGTACTTCTGTGTGTGAACTTACAGAGTTTGCAAACAATAGCAGCTAAACTGGTATTTTTCTCGAATGCATAAATATCTCACCTTCACTGAGGATTTAACTATCCTAGTATGTTAAATAATGCTTTATATTTGTATACATGCTATACCCACTTTTTGTCAACTTCCGAAGCTTGTTTTATTTGCTAAACATATTTGCAAGTCAAATTATAGCACTTTTGCTTCCAGAAATGTAAAAATTTATGCAACTTTTAGAATTGGTAATGTAATTTACACAAAATAATTGGAATATCCATTATAACTTGTGAAAATTGATAAAAAAAAGTTTAAGTATTATTCCATTTCTATTCATGCTTCAAGGATTAAAGTGCCATATTTTAGAATGGAAATTCTGGCAACTCTGCTGACTTATTATTTTATTTTTGAAGGAATGCTGTATTATCTGGGCCACTGAGTAATAGCCGACTTCTGTGTAAGGTGATTATATTAACAGCACTGGTAGAAAAATTCAGCATTGCAAGAATCTATAGAGTCTTTGTTTATCTACCAAAAGGGATGTTGCCTTAAGCATTTAGAATCCTTCTGTAACCCAATTTCACTCATAGCTTCTGTCTAGCTTGCTCTATGTTGTTGTGATAAATACCATGATAAAAAAAAAAAGCAACTTAGAACGGAAAGGGTTTATTTTACTTACAGGTTATAGTCTATCTTTGAGGGAGTTCAGGACAGGAACTTAAGAGAGAGCAGGAACCTGGAGGCAGGAGCTGAACCAGAACCATAGAAGAAAGGTGCTTCGTGACTTGCTTACTTTCCATACAATTAAGGACCGCCTGGGTAGGAATGGTACCACCTACACTATGGTGGACCCATCTCACATCAATCATTAACCATGAAAACTCTTCACAAACTTGCCTGCGGGCCAGTCTTACAATAGCACTTTCTCAACTGACTCTAGTTTGTGTCAAGTTAATAAAAACTAACCAGCATGGCTTTTGAGACCTCACTGAAGGGCTGGGTGATATCTGCGAGGAAGGGAGGTTGCATCTTCTGACACAAATCGTGTTCCTTCTTTTTCCTGCCCTTCTACCATTTTATTATTTCTTCTTCTCACAGGTTCCCAATCTCTCTCTATTCTATGTTTGATGTAATATAACCCCTTTAATACTATGACACTTGCCAATTACTCAAGGCCTAAAAGTTCTACAAAAAAAAAATGGGGTTTGGATGATGAAATTTCAGGTTATAATTATGAGAAGAATAATTCCCTCTATAATTCTTTCAGCGAGTTAAACATGAAGAGTTTCACTTGTGGATGGGACATGACCAATACATATTCTTCAGTAACCATTCACTGAATATCTATAGAACTTCTACTGTCCAATGAGCCAATTACTATAAATAGTACTATATTTGGGGAGCCATTTATCTACTCTCATATTTATCAATCCTAGCTATACCTGAGGAGCCCAGGCATGGGTATGTGTAGGGAAGCACAGCTGTAGACATTTATCCCTTCTCTTATCCCACAGAAGTTTGAGTTACTGCCTTTGCTTATTTGAGGTTTTGATCCCTTAAGAAGCAATAGGCTCTAGAACTCCTGCTTCCACACAGAACGCCCACTTGATTTTGGCTTAGCTGAGATTCCAGCGATGGACTTGGAGACTGGTGTGTCTCTCTCTGTCCCTAATATAACATGGACATGAAGCAACAAATCTGAGTGGATCACTTTTGTAGACTCAAGTGGTCTCTCAGGTGGGACATATCTAACTACCTTGGGGAAATGATGGAAATCTTGTGTACTTGTATATTTCTCTCTTTCTCTTCAATTCAGCCTTTACAGTAATAAGCTTAATAATATACCTGTGTCTGACTTCTGGGTCTATTTTTTTTTAAATTACTTCATAAAACGAGAGAGAAATAGATGTGATTAAAACTCTCCAAAGCCCAACAATATCTGTTATGATAATTAAGTCTGAGAAAAAAACACAAAAGTGGGCCGACCCAGTAATCTGACTTCATTAGTACCAAGAGCTGACTTCACTGCATTGGGGGCCTCACTTCTTCCTTGTGCAAAGTCCAGTCAACTCTGTCCTGCCTCTCCCCACCGTCCTCACAGTATGTCAGGCTCCTCCCTCCTCCCTAGGCCATCTTGCTGTCCACAATCCTCTTCTACGGTCTTTTATTTTTTGAGGTGCTTCCTGGAAAGGCTTTACTTTTTCTTCATCCTTAGGGTGACCACTGACCACTCCTGGGACCTTAAGCTGCTAACACTCCATTCCAATATGCTGTAGGCTCTGCAGGTGGAATCCAGCCCACACAGTCCACTCTGTGTATGAAAGCCTATCCAGACTCAACCTCTGCTCCATCCTTCCTACCTCAAACTCTATCTGGAAACCCAGCCCACACTGCCAGATGAATTTAGAGAACAGTTTCTCTCAGCTCCATCCTCTTGGGATCCTCCCAAACTGCTAACCCCAACCCCTAGTCTTAAGACACTTTTTAGCACACAGCCCCTGGTAGGATATCTGCTCCTCTCAGTCCTGTACCCTTGGGACTTCTCCAAACTACCCAGCCAGCCTCGCTTCATCACCATTTCTAGCCATTTGTACAGCCATACACTCTATGGAAGAACTTCAACACAGTAGTAATAGGCAACTTCAATACCCAACTTCCATTGATGGGCAAGTCAACCAGACAAAGGATAAATAGTAAAATAGCAAAACTAAATAAAACCATAAACCAAATAGATCTTACGGATATCTGAGAAATAGTCCACTCTGACACTATAGAATATGCATTCTTCTCAGTAGCCCATAAAAGTTTCTCCCCTCACCTCCATGGTCTCATGTCTCCCCCAAACTGAGTACCCTGCCACCCCACCTTGAGACACTGACTTAGAGAACTAAAATCTCATACCAAAAGACACACCAACAACGTAACTCCAAATATCCAAGTCTCATTACAAAAACACAGGCAATATGAAAAATAAGACAATATGTCCCTGCAATGATTATCAAACTTACAGCCACTTTTCTCATTGAGCACATCTTACACAAAACTCAAGAAAAATCATAAACATGTTTAAAAAGATCAAGGAATTTAAAGAGAACATGAATAAATGCCTGAATGAACTTAAAGAGGAAAGGACTAAACTCCTGACTGAATTCCAAAAAACTCAAATAAATTACTGTTTAAAATAAATGAATAAATAAAATAATGAGGGCCGTTCAGGACCAACACAATGAATCACAGAAAAGACAGAATCAGGACCTGAAGACAAAGTAGAAGAATTAGACCAGGTTTAATAATAAATGTAAATAACAAAAACAAAAGCAAATAGTAAGTGAAAAAAGAAAGTCTTTGAACTATGGGAATAGAATGAGAAGAATTCCACATCAACAACATAGAATGTATCTTCAATAATATCATGGAAACAAACTAGAAAAATCATTGAACAGGTACACAGAACAACAAATAAACAGAACCAAAAAAGAACTCCCTATAATATATTATAGTCAAAACACTAAAAACAAAGAACAAAGTAGGGAATTGAAAGCCCCAAGAGAGAAGGCAAGTGTCACATAGAAAGGCAGGTCCATCAGAAGAATAGTTGGTTTCTCAATAGAAATTTTAAAAGCAAGAAGAACTTGGAGCAATGTAATCCAAGTCATGAAGAACACAGATGTGAATGCAAACTATTTTACCCAATAAAACAATCCATCATAATTGAAGGAGAAAGAAAAATACCCAGTGGGGGAAAAATAGTCTTATGACTACCAAATTAGTCCTACAAAGAATACTGGAAGGAATACTTTGAACTGAAAAGAATAATCACACCCAAGAGGCATTGGGGAAAGAATAAATAATGCCAGGATAATTATTTGTAAAATAGGACTATGAAAACAAACAGCATGAAACCAACACAAAAAGCAATAAATACCCATGTTTCAACAATTCTAATTGTTACTGGCCCAATACAAAGATACAGACTAGCCAAATGTATCAAGAAACAGGATCCATATCCGGTTGTCTACAAGAAACACATCTCACCTTCAAGTATAAATACTGCCTTAGCCAAGCAAATAGGAACAGAAAACAAGCAAGCATCATTATTCAACTATCTGACAAAATAGACTTCAAGTCAAAACTAGTCAAAGAAAGAAAGAGAGAGAGAGAGAGAGAGAGAGAGAGGGAGGGAGGGAGGGAGGGAGGGAGGGAGGAAGGAAGGAAGGAAGGAAGGAAGGAAGGAAGGAAGGAAGGAAGGAAGGAAGGAAGGAGAAAGAAAGGAAGAAAGAAAGAAAATTAATCCATCCTGGCCAAATGCATAATTTACTAAGAGGATATTTAAATTTTTAACACATATGCACCAAATTTCTGTGAATCCATTTTCATTAAACAAACACTGGTAGGCATTAAGTCACAGATTAACTATAACACACTAATAGTAGGCAAGTTTAATACCAAACTTTTACAAATGGGAAGGATATCAGACAAGAATAAACAATAAAACATCAGAACTAAAAAAAAATAAAAAAAATAAAAAAAAACACATCAGAACTAAATAAAACCAGAGGCCAAATGGACCTTACAGACATCAAAATAATTATTATTCTCTGACAATTCAGAATGTGCATTAAAAAGATAGATAATGTTGACAAACTCTTAGTTGAATTAAGTAAAAGAAATAAGGGGCTCAAATTAGTAAAATTAAGAGACAAAGAGACATTACAAGAGATATCAAAGAAATTCAGAAAATCACATGGACATACTTTAAAAACCTATAATCCAATAACTCAAAAACCTAAGTGATATGGATGAATTTCTACATGCATCTGACTCACCTAAGTTAAATCAAGATGAGCTAAATAATTTAAACAGTCTGATAACAAGCATGGGGATTGAAGCGGTAATCTAAAACCAAAAAATCTCCCAACTGAAAGAACCCAAGTCCAAATAGATTCACAGCAAAATTTTAACAGAACTTTAAAGCATAATTAAACCTGCACTGCTAAAATAGCTCCACAAACTATAAATAAAAAAGAAAACTTCCAAATTCCTAATATAAATGTCAAAAAGAGATAAGGAACAAAAAATAGAGAACCACAGATCAATATCCCTGGTGAAGATAGTTGTCAAAATTCTCAGCAAAATGATTGCCAACCAAATACAGGTACATACTAAAAGTATCATCATAATCAATTTGGCTTGATTAAAGAGATACAAGGAATGGTTCAACATATGCAAATTAATAAATATAATAGAACAGATAAATGGACTTAAATACAGAAATCACATCAATAGCTCAATAAATGCAGAAATAGTCTGTGATAAAATTCAATATTCCTTTATGATAAAAGTTCCAGAGAGAACTGAGTTGGAGTAAATACACCTCAGTATAATAAAAGCTGATTATAAAAATAACCAATAGCTAACATCATCTAAATGGTGACAAACTGGAAACAGTCCATTAAAATCATTGTCTCGTTGATCAGCTTGAACTGTTTGGGAGGTACCCAGGCAGTAGGACCAGGTCCTGTCCTTAGTGCATGAGCTGGCTGTTTTGAACCTGGGGCCTATGCAGGGACACTTTGCTCCACCTGGGAGGAGGGGACTGGACCTGCCTGGAATGAATCTACCAGGTTAAGCTAAATCCCCAGAGGAGTCCTTGCCCTGGAGGAGATGGGAATAGGGGGTGGGCTGGGGAGATGGGGGGGGGAGGACAGGGGGATCCGTGGCTGATATGTAATATTAAATCAAATTATAAAAAATAAATAAATAAATCATTATCTCACTTCTATTTAAAATACTTTAAGTAGTAGTTAGAGCCAGATAAGAGAAATAAAAGTAAAACACTTAAAAAGAATTCAGTATATGCCTATTCACATATGATATAATGCTATACAGGAGACCCTAAAGATTTCAACATAAAAATCCTATAACTGAGTAACATTTTCAGAAAAATAGTAGGGCACAAATTTAACATATACAAATCAGTAGTCCTGCTTGAGGAGAAAAATCATCAACCGTCTGACCCAGATGTGAACTTCAAAAGCTAGAAAGATATGCATGTTACAGAAACAGTGGCATGAATGTTGTGGAGATAACCAACCACTTTCTGATTGGATTTGAAGGTTGTATGCTGAGACTGTACTCATACCTGGTACTATAAGTCAGAACAAAATCCTATAGATCCTAGACCTTAGGTGATAAACTACTACTTTAGTTTGCATAGTATAAAACTGCCTTCTATATATGTATCTTATACTTAGAGAAGCTTCTTTTTGCAGAGGATGGTGGCTAATACAGGCTCACAATGGGTCAACCTGCTGAAAATTAGTGACTATGGCGTGTCCAATCATAAATGGGACATTTACATCAAATCTCCTTCCCTGGACCCTCGGGAAACATCATGGAAGAAGGCAGAGCATTGGTGACATCCAAAGGTTATGGAAAGCTGCTGCAAAATACTATCTTCTGGTCATGATGCAGCTACTGCGCTCATGAACTCCATGGTGGCTGTGGTTGCCTACAAAAGACCTGCACAAGATCGAGCCACTCAAAACTCCATCATGAACTGGGGGAAGGGGATTCCATCCTATGGCACAAGCCTCAGATACAACCAGAAAGTGCTGTTTTACCTCAATCATGTTTATACTGCACCATTGGACACATCTTGCCTGGCCTGTCAGTATTATAGCATATGGAGTCCGGTCCAGGGTGAGAACGTTTCTGGAAAGAAAGGGAGGAAAGAAGAATTCTTATCCACTGCTTATGGGAATGCAAACTTGTTCAGCCACTATGGAAACCAATGTGGCTATTTCTAAAAAAGAAAAAAAAAACTAGAAATATAGCTATCATATGGCCCATCTATTCCACTCCTTGGTGTATATTCAGGGTACTTATTTATATCCTTCTACAGAAATTCTTGCTCATCTATGTTTATTGTTACTCTACCCACAACAGATAGACAATGGAATCAATTTAGTTGTCTATTTACTGAAGAAGGAATGAAAATACGGTACATATATACAACAGGAATTTACTCAGTTGTAAAAAAAAATGAAATTTACTGATAGATGGATGAAAGAAGCTGGGGAAATATATTGATTGAAGTAACACAAGCACAGAAATACAAACACTGCAAGTCCACCTTCAGATGTGAATCCTAACTTTGAATTTCTAACTGTGTACATTCAGCTTAGAGTTCCTGTAGATACCACTAGCCTAGAAAGGGGTCTTTGGGTGAGGGGTTCTTTAAGGGATAGGGGATGGTAAAAATGTACATATTATGAATGTGGGAAGGGGAATCCTAGGGGTAGAAAGGTCTGAGCTGGTGGTCCTCAACCTGTGAGTTGCAACCCCTTTGGGGGTCAAATGACTCTTTCACAGGGGTCATATGTCAGATATCCTGCACATCAGATGTTTCCATTACAATTCATAGCACTAGCAAAATTACAGTTCTAAAGTAGCAATGAAATAATTTTACGGTTGGGGGTCACCCCAACACAAGGAACTGTATTAAGAGGCTGTAGCACTAGGAAGGTTGAGAACCACTGGCTTAAGCAGAGAGGAAGTCAGGGGACATGGAGGTGTAGGGGGAGGGGGAGGGTTAACCACAATGAGGGAACATTGAGAGGCCTGTATAGAAACCTACTATCTTGTAACTAAAGTAAAATATAAAATTAAATTTACAAAAAAAAAAATTGTAATATACTGTAAGACTGGAAAAAAAAAACCTGCTCCCAGAAGACGTAAGTTACTAAACATGAACCCCAAACCCAGGAATGGGATACCACATATATTAGTCATGTTTCTGTTGCTATGATAAAATATACCATAACCCAAGCAACTGAAGCGGGGCTTGGGGGAACCTTGTTTTGGCTTATAGTTCCAGAGAGACTAAGTTCTCATGGCAGGGAAGGCATGCCAACACGGTAAGAGCAAAAAGATGAGTAATCACAATTTACATGCACACAGGAAACAGAGAGAGGGCAAGCAGGAAGTGGGATAAGCACATAAATCCTGAAATCATACATATAAGACTTTACTGCTGAAGAAACCACGAACTATTCGTAACACTAAAAAATGCACCAAGGACCTGTCCTTGGTGCATGAGCTGGCTTTTGGAACCTAGGGCCTATGCTGAGACACTTTGCTCAGCCCTGGTGCAGGGAGGAGGCGACTGGACCTGCCTCAACTGAATCTATCAGGCTGGGAGGAGGTGGGAATGGGGAATGGATTGGTGGGGGGGAGGCTAGGGGAAGGGAGGACGGGAATCTGTGGCTGATATGTAAAATTAAATTAATTATAAAATAAAAATATTTATTTAAAAAAAAATGGAGCTGGAACTGAGTTTGAAGCTTCCTCTCTGATAGCTGGCATTCACAGCTCCAAAAGGTGCTATGCAGATTGATAGGAGGAAAGGGGCATCAGTGGCTTGAGATAACTGTGAATCCCATGATCTACAAGACCATCCTGCTATACAGGTATTCCCACTTGTGCAATAGCATCACTACTGTTATGGGGATAAGCCATTGCTCTCCAACTTGATTTGAGACCCACTACATAGGAGGGAATCAGCCTAGTACTGTAAACCTGGTCAAACACCTGTGGTGGTCATAGACCCTATCGTGGAACTGAACAACGCTGTTTAGCTAAATTAACATCCCACCAAACTGCCTTCTAAATATTAACCTTTATACCCATAGACAAATGCTACTCCTTGCCTCAATCGGAGAAGCTTCTTTTTCCAATGAAGAGCAGTAAATGAAGAGACTCAGCTTCCCAAGGTGTTGAGAGTAAGTGATGGCTAGGTGATCAGTCCTTAACGAGACATTTATACCATTGCCTTCTAAGGTTCAGGGAACCCTGCACAAGAGTGATGGGGAAGAATTTAAGAGCTCCAAAGTGAAACGCCATCTCATTGGCCAGACACAGGCATTGCAATCACAAGCTCACAGCGGCTGCTGATAGCTGCACTGTGTCAGTATAAGAGAGGGCCTATCAACAATCAAACATGGACGCAAGAGGGGCTTGGGGACCCTACGCCTAACCGCTGAACAGTTTGCAACTGAAAGAGTTAGGGAACAGGGGACTCGTTGTCTCTGGTTGTGTATGCACTGATGACCTTACTAAGCTCCAATGGGTAGTTCCAAGCTACAGACTGTCTGGTTAAACTAAATGGCTCACAGAATATAACCAAAATCATAGCTCTAGGAACGTGACTGATAGAGATGGGGGCTGTATGTGCATATGCGTGTGCGTGTGTGCGTGCGTGCGTGCGTGCGTGCGTGCGTGCTGTGTGTCTGTCTGTCTGTGTCTGTGTGTGACAGAGACGGAAAGAAGATAAGAGGTGTGGGAAAAAGAGAAACAGAATACATTATATACAGGCGTGAAGCTCAAATAACAAAATCAATTTAAAAGGCCTGAGATTAAGGCCCTACATTTAATTCCCAATACCATATTTAAGAGGCCATAAAGTTAGCAAATTATTCTTACTCCTTCTTCCTTCTCTGTTTCTGAATTTATTCAGTGCTTCCTTCCTTTTATGACTTTTCTTTTCTGTCTGTCTGTCTTTCTTCTTTCTTTGATATAGGGTTTCATATAACCAGCTTGCTTCAAACTCACTACATAGCCGACCGTGACCTTGAACTCCCATTTCCACCTCCAAAGTGCTGAGATTAAAGGCACATACCACCATGCCCTGTTTTAGGAATTCAGGCTTTGTGCATTCCAGGCAAGAACCCTACCAACTGGCCTACATTCCAAGTACTATACTTTTTTTTTAATTGTAAGATTGTATGGAAATACACCTGTTAAGAAGTTAAGAAGACTCCAATTCTAGCATATAGAACATGGCCTTGGGCACCCTTTTCACATTGAGGCTACCTCTGAGATTGCTGTCTTGGGATGGCCACAGAGTAGCCTGCTAAAAACTTACTTCTTGCCTCTCCTTAACAACTCCTCAGAGAAATACGAGGCCATAGATGTACCAAGAGTTCTATTTTCTCACAGCCAGAACACCACTAAGATTCTATTAACATTAGTTCTCTTATTTTTTGATGGGAAGAGACCATTCGAGTGTATGACTCATTTCATCCTGCTGACCGGTGACCTAGTTGAGAACAAAGACAAATGGTTGCTTCTCTGTTCTTTGACGGCTTACCCTGCTTACCAGCTCACTTCCCACTCTGACTAACTGCCAAATATTAATAATGATGATAATAATAGTAATAATAACAAACTTTTAATCTGGTTGATAAACTATATTCAATAATGACACTAACTCCCTTCATTAGTTTATATTCCAGCATGGAAAATGCTAACCCACACACTGACCTTTAAAAGGCAAGCAAAGGGATACATCAGGAAGTTCAAAGAGGCTCAGTTTCCGAAGCTATCTTTAGCCTATAAATTCATTCTTAACCCAACGTAGCTTATAATCACATTCATTTGTCCTTGCTGGGATAGTTGTACCATGGAAGTGTCCTTTATAAGCTTCCTCAAATATTTTTGGAGCTAAGTGGGGTTATAAACACAAGGGCAGTTTACTTATGACAGAGTGCATTAAGAGTTAAAATACTGTAATTGCATTTTTTTTTTACAAGCAATGAATAGAGGCAGAGCAGGAAAGCAGAAAGGGATAATGAATGATGACAAAGGGTGGTTTTAGCTCAGATCTATTTTGGGGGACACGGAGATGAGCGGCTTGATCATCTGAACTTAGAAAGGGCAGAACATCAAGGTTATCATCTTAGCTGCTTGGGAAAATGATTGCACAAGCTTTAGCAAGTGGCCCGGAGCAGGATCGGTGTTCAATGACTCATCTGAGAGGTGGCCCTTCCATTAGCTCCCCAACTATAACAGTGAGACATCCATTTAATTCTGACTCACATTGTTAAATGCCGCACACTGAATCACCAAGCCTACTACATAAAGCACCTGGCTCGAACGTCTCTATGAAATACTTATCCAGGCTGAAAAATATCCTCTGGGGCCTGAGAGGCACTAGACACTGTGGTTACAGCTAGTTGCCTTGGAAGTCACAAATGGGTTCAAGTTCACTGTCTTCCTGGATGCAAGATAAAGCCCAAATAGTCAGCACATTTTATATCCTTAGGGTGCTTTATGATCCTACTTATACATTTATTGTGCGTAATAAAATTTCTCAATAATCCTGTTTCTAGTAATTTTTACTTTAAAAATATTTCTCTTGAGCTGCATGTCATCCCCCTACTTATGTTGCTTTCCAAAGGGGTGTTCTATATATGGGGGGGGGGACATGCTACAAGGACCTTCAAGTGAAATGCATTCTCTAACTGTCCAGATGTTCGCTTGGGTCTGTACGCCGGATAAATCCAAACTGATGAGAATGGTAATGGTCCAGCACAGTCTGTCTTACTTGGTGAACTCGGAAAGAAGAAAAATAAAAAATGTGCTTTTTTTTTTTGAAAGTTATGGATTTTAACAATGCAAGAAAAGAAAACACTTTCTGAATTTTATGGCTTTGATTTTTTTGAACAATAAAGTTGGGTTCCCACAGTGGTTTTCCTCCTATGTAACACAAAAGCATCATCTCTGCTTCAAAAATTTGCTCTGTGATGAGGCAATGTTTATAAAAAGACAAATTAAAAAAAAGCCAATGTAATCCCAGGACACATTCTATAATATGACCACGTTTTTCTACTGCTTCTTTCTGAATCCTCTAATAGATATGTATGTCCTTTCATTAGCTCCCACACATCTCAAGTGTGGGCAGATGGGGAAAATCTCTGCTTCTTCCACCTCCGAGGATTTATATAACATTATAGAAAATGCCATGAAATACAGCTTCAGTCACTGTTTGATGTCTTTTGACAGAGTAGTAAAATGACTCTGAACAAGGATGAGCCTCAGCAAGCCACAAAACCATTGTGACTAAGTTGTCCACATAGCCACTTATTCTGATCAATAAATATGACTAGGGATTCTCAGAGTTCCCGAAAGAGGAGCAAGTGGTGTCAGCATTACACAGTGCAGCTAGTCTTGTCCAACTTTTGACATTGCAACATGATGTTATCCTCTCCAAAAGTGTCAGGCCACATTCATACATACTGTTGGGCAGATGTGCACCATAAGCAATGGATAGCACATACCTGATATAGATATCACTTACCTCCCTTTACAGGCCCTAAAGTGAAGAAGCCCTGACAGTCTGCACATATACTTGGAAGAACCTTAGTTTTAACCTTCTGGAATATGTGTTGTCAACAGAGGTATGGTGCTACACCGCTGGTGTTGCACCCAGACCTTTCTGCAAAGCATAGCACTTTCTGGATGTGAACATGAATGAGGCTCTTCATCCTGTACATGCAGCTGCCTAAGTCATTCCTGCAGAAGGAGCCAAAGTTAACTCCTGTTGTCACCCACAATACACTAGCATTAAGTTATAATTACCATATCCCAAGAGAAGAATATTTACAGGAATCTTGCTTTATACATCATTTACAGCAACAACTAGTTGTTTCTACCTTCTACTAATCACAAAACTCGGCCCACTTGTGAACATCAATATATCCTGCTCTCATTCTGTTTGAGCCTCTACAGCTGTTGGTCCCCCACCCCCCGGCCTTACTATTTGGGTATAAAAAGGAGTAGCATCTATAAGAAAAGTTCCCAGTGGTTGTTTTGACAGATGCCTGAAAGAAGAGGAAAAAGTGCTTGCCCTTAAGAAAACAGGGACACAGGGTGGGGGGGAGGGGTGGCGCACACCTTTAATCCCAGCACTCGGGAGGCAGAGGCAGGAGGATCTCTGTGAGTTCGAGGCCAGCCTGGTCTCCAAAGTGAGTTCCCGGAAAGGCACAAAGCTACACAGAGAAACCCTCTCTCAAAAAAACCAAAAAAAAAAAAGAAAGAAAGAAAAAAGAAGAAGAAAGAAAGAAAGAAAAAGAAAAAAAAGAAAAGAGAAAAGAAAGAAAAGAAAACAGGGACTAAAAGCTCTCTCTTGTCACAGTCATCCCTGTCCTACATATGTGCCCTTGGCCACACCACACTCAGTTCTCTAAAGAACTACTCTTGAGTTGTTCTTTTATAATTTCCCTCTCATCTGACATTATCAGATCTTGAGCTCTCTCAAATTCAAGGTCAGGTTAAGCATCCAGTCCTTTCCTAACCTTTCTACATTTCTTAATACAGTACCCTCAGAATACTGGTAACAAATAGTTATTTCAATAGAATTAGAAACAGAAGATCCTTCATGGCAGGGAAGAAAAGCTTGGAATTTTCTTGGCTCAAGTAGAAGCATCAAGTTCTGCATTTGCAAGAATAAACATTATTTTCCAGAGTGCATTTGGTGTTATAACTTGGCTTAATTCAAGGAATTACCCAAATGAAAGGGACACTCCGTATTTTCATACACTGCCAAATTAGTACAATCATTTAAAATGTTAAATAAGAATTCTTGAAAGATTTCCTGGAACCACTGAAATAAATGCCTTTAAAGGCTAGGGTTTATAATTTATCTTATGGCACTAACACTAAGAATGTGGTTATAATCTGGCACAATAACATTTTCCTGGATGAACCTTCCAGTCTTTGGGACAATTTCAAAGGGAACTGTCCGAAGACAAAATGATGAACTAAAAGCTAAGGCAATACAATGCAAATACAGTGTGCACTGTGGTCCCATCTATTGCAGAACCATTACACCTGATCATGGAATGCAAATAACTCACCCACAATTACAAGCTAAAGAGCATCACTATTGCTTTTAACTCAATACCTCTGAAGTACTTTCCCACTTCTGAGGATATCAGGACTTTTCTCTGTAAGAGTGAATCTTCTCAGCACCTTTTCAGGCTCTTCACACTTCAGTTTAGTAGGAAGTTGAATAACTTGGTCATTGTGATTTGAATACCTTCCTCTACATGGCCAGCGATATAGTATTTTGACTACTTGGTTGCCAAATCCACTTGCTTTCAAAAACTCTGTGATTGGTCTTTCTAATTGGACTTTCTGTTGGGACGACCAGCTTCCAAACAATGACAGAGAGACTTATTATTAATTATGAAACTTGGTCTTTAGCTTAGGCTTGTTCCCAACTAGCTCTTATAACTCAAATTAACCTGTTTCTATTAATCTATATTCTGCCATGTGACTTTTTAACCTCTCCTCCATTCTGTACATTTCACTTCCTCGGTGTCTCACTGGCATTTCCCATGCACCTCACATTCCTCTACTGAGCTCCTCTCTTTCACTAGGAGTTCTGCCTATTCTCTCCTTCCTAGCTATTGGCCATTCAGCTCTTTATTAAACCAATCAGAAGGCACCTTACTCAGAGACAGTGTACAAAAAGGATTATCCCACAACAGAACTCATTTTCTTTTGCCAAGTCTTTATAGACAGTGATGTACTACTATTTAAGCAAGTCACCAGTGCTCATTTCTCATGGAGTGAGAAACTGGCCTTCAAATATTCAGATTTATTTTTGATGATATCAGACATCTTTATCTTCTCATCTTAACAGCTTCCTCTTTACAAGGTAACATCCTGTTTATTATGAGGAATGCTGCCAGTACGCTCATGATCTCACTACCATGAGTAAGGCGATGATTCAGTGCATTTCTGCAAATTCTTGTAGAAAATGTTTGTCTCTCTTTCCTGAACTGGCCAACTTGATCCTCTTTGGTCCAGAGATCCCTCTACATACCTCCAGGGGCAAAGCTAGGTCCATTTGCAATCTGGCCTTATAAATATTTAATAAAGAATTTGAGAGGAGAATGCCTAGAGATCCATCTGGTAAACTGCTGGAGACAAACCAGACATTGTGAATTAACTACAGAATAAGCCCATTATGTTGTCAGGGTTCGAGAGAGGGCCAAAGAGATGCAGCTGATCCCACATTTCCAGTGGAAAAACTATGATAGGGATGAAGCAGGCCCAAGCAGATGAATACAAGGTCTGCCATCAAATAAAGCTAATTCCTTATGCAAATCAATTAACAAAACTCTGACCACTCTAACACAACTCGGCTAACTATGATGCATTTGCAAGAACCTACAGCTCGCAATCAAGCCCAAGTGTTCTGAGTCTGGTGCCAGTTGCCATTCCACGGGAAATGAAAATCAAGCCAGGAGAAACTAAACAAGTACAAATGTGTGTGTGTGTGTGTGTGTGTGTGTGTGTGTGTGTGTGTGTGTGTGTGTGTGTGTGTTCCTTGATGACCATTCAGCTCTTGACTTTGTAAAACTTATTTTCAAAATAATCTTAGGAGCCAAACAACCACAAATCAGACAGCTGATGTGCTTTCTGTCACATGATGAAAGATGCTACTTGTGTTTCAGAGAACAGAGAGTTATCAGGACTTCTAGACAATGATTGGTGGTTCAGGAAGGGAGATATGCCCTCTCTAAAGTAGACACACCTTTATTGATATGGGTGGGTGAAGAGTAAAAGCTGACTTTGTGGCTTTCAAGCTTTCTCTCTTATTTCTCCTTCTGGACAAATTAAAAGACATGGACACAAGATAAGTGCAGAGCTTTGCACAGCAGAATATACCCAATTCTCCTTTTTTTTTTTTCTTTTTTTTGGATTCCTTCTGCCCTTAACTCCCACATGTGAGGAAGAACATTTCTTCCACTAAAAGTGTCCATGGGTTCTTGTTTCTGGTTCCATGTCCTCTATTTCTCCTGCTTTTGCTCCCTCCCAACGTAATCCTACTCTTTAGACATGAAAGGAAGTAGTGTCTACTACAAGAATCCCTTTAAGGCAATTTTCTTGAGGCAATATAGGAGACAAAAAAAAGTGTTTGACACTGAGAAAATAAAGCCATGATTCAAAGGTCAGGTTTCATTCAAATTCATAATCCTTGAAGTAAGAATTGTCTTCTCCCTTTCTACTCCCCAGCCTCAACTTCCAATATGTACAAACTCAGAGTCACAAATATACACATACCACACACAGAGCAAATATACACATGTGTACATTCAGTCCCACTGGCATGAATAACAGCTTCTTCAGGGTTTCAGGTAAAGACGGGGAATCTATTTACTTCCAATATATTTCAAATGAGTAGATGTGTGTACCCAGAGGGTCACACTTTCCCTGCTTGTCTCATATAAGCCTAGCCAAAGCACCATCAGTAAATAATATATTAACATTTTGCATGAGAGTAAACCCATAATTATACCATATTAAAATGGAGCAGTAGCCCAGTGGGAGAGTTACAGAATCATGATCCCTAAATCAAGATCATGTGTGCAGCTGCTTGGTCTCATTGTACATTTAAACGGATCTACTTGAAGAGTAAATTTTCTGTACTACAGAGGGAAACATTTTCACATTATAAAATGTTAGAAGGCAGAGAAATGGCTCAGTAGATTAGAGCATTAATTATTCTTCCCGAGGAACTGAGTTCAGTTCCCAGCATGTATGTCTGGCAGCTCACAACTATCTGCAACAGCTTCAGGGAACTGGCTTCTATGAGCACACACACATAGAAACACACACTTAAACCTAAATAAAAATAAATTCTAAAAAATGACTAAAGCTCCATTTTCAGATGTAAAAGAAAGTCCTTCAATTTTTTTTTGAAAAAGTATTCTATTACTAACATATATCAATTATGTGTAATTTTAGTTTCATGATGACATTTTTGTATGTGTACACAGTTTGTTTGGATCATCTTCAACTCTCATATCCTTTCCTGTCCCAATTCCACTCTCAGTGAACACCTTTTTCTTCCCAACATGTCCCTTTCTGCTTTCATGTCACTTTTAGGGGAGGAAGTAACCCAATAAGTTTTGTATTTACGTTTCTGCTCATAGATCAGTGCTGATGTAGGCTTTGGTCAGAGAAGGCCCTCTTTGCAATGGGTGGCAGTTACTGTGGAGGCTCACAACTGGCCAATGTTCTGGGAATAGGTGAGGACAAACCTAAAATGGGGTATCCATATCACCCTAGCTACAGCTTAGAGTACATCACAGAAAAGGAGGTAGGAAGGCTGTAAAATTGAAAGAAGGGGTGTAGGGTCATGGAATGCTAACTTCCAGGCATGGCGGGCATGGCCTCAGCACCTATGAGTGCACAGAGACTGGGAATACTTGTATAGACCTGCACAAGACTGGGACTGACAGCATCATCATGGAGAGGGCAGTGTTTCATGAGTCCTCACCCAATGCTGTGGATTTATAGATAGCTAGTAGTTGCTGAGGAAGAGCATGACATTTTCATTTTCTTCAATGGTATACCATTCATTAATTGTCTATGTCCTTGAAAAAAATCCTTCACCTGTGTTCCTAATTAAACCCCCTTTTCAATTATGTTTTAATTTTAGAAAGCAAAGATAGAAGATAAGAGCTGGTTACCCTGGCAAAATGAATGTCTACATTGGACAGGAGACTTTTGTTTATAGGACACAAGGGCATTTAAATAGTTGCACAACCTTAACACATTATAATTTCAAAGGTTTTGCCACTTAAGGAATGAATTAAATGAGCAAAGTACTACTCAAATTTTCCAAATTCATAATCTATAATACCCAGGTTTTGGAAATAAATAAGTGAACTCATTAACAAATATTCACTATTATGTAATTATTTTACAATCATTATAACACATGTGTGTGGTTAGAAAGGTGGAGACATGAAGTTGTTTCACATCACTAGATCTGATTTATCCTTTATAAGGAAATGGGAAAATAGAAGTTCAAGTTCTTAGGAGTTTTTTCATCCGCACCTGTTTCCGCTATTTGTCTGTTGCTATGATAAACCACCACTTATGGAAGAAAGGATTTATTTTGGGTTATGGTTGCAGACAGAGAGAAAGAGTTCCTAATGATATGGGAGGCATGTCCCAACAAAGCTGAGAGAGAACATATTAATCCACAAGCACAAAATAGAGAGAGCAAACTGCAAATGGGCAAGGCTATAACCACTCAAAGCCTTCCCAACACACATGCCCAGTGATGTCATTCATCCAGCAAGGCTCTAAATCCTGAGGTTTCTATAACCTCAAACAGCACCACCAACCAGGGTCCAAGTGTTCAAATACCTAGGCCTATGGGAGACATCTCTTATTGAAACCACTGCAACATCTAAAAGATCAAGATTAATTATTTGTGCTAGATTATCAAATTTCAGCAAACAATGCATCAATGGCCACCCACACAACTTACAAAATTAAGCTAAAGAAAAAATAAAATAAGATAGAGAATGCCTTCCACCATGACTAGATACTATGCATGGTAACAACACAATTCTGCAAACTCCAAGGGTCTGCCCTGCAACTAGCCTTCCCCTACATTTCCCACTCGAGGCCATTGGGCCAGGAAGAAGAATATCACAGAGTTATAGCTGTAAGAGTGGGAGCTGGGATGATCACAGATAACATTTATACATCATGGATGAGAAAATGAGATCTATATATTAAATGCCATTCTTAAGGTTTCACAGCAACTTTATGTCAACATTTAGATGTAGTGGGTAGCCATTCCAGCTTGGATCTGGAAGCTCCAACCCCCATTGAGACTCTGGCAACTGTCACGCCTACGAGGCGGGGCGAGGGGAGGTGCTGGAAACCTAGGAGCTGGATGGGCAAGCGCTCGCTCTGGGCGCGCTCTCTGCGCCTGGACCCTAGACGGTGGAGATTGATTGTGCAGAGCTCCAGAGAACACCGCTGGATTGCTATACGCCTTCCCCAGACCCCCGCAACCTATCCATTCTTTCATTTGTAAGTCATCCACTAAATAAATCTTCCTTTTAACTACGTGGAGTGGCCTTTATAATTTTCCCCAATATTTAGACTGGAAAACATATTTCCTAAAAGTTGGGCCCTGAGATCTTCAGATACCAAGTATAGTACTTGGGTCAGAAATACCAAGAACTGATTAGAAACACAAACCTCAAGGCTTACTCTAGTCTTACTTTACTTTCTCATAGTTTTCAAAGAAACAGAACACCCGTAAATGTAACTGTGATATGTGTGTATGCAAGTATGTACACATATAAGTGGGAAAAGATTCATTTAAGGAAATTGGCTGGCAAACTTCTCATTCATAGGAAAGGTAAGTGAGCTGGAAACCTAGCAGAATTCTCAAGTTTCAGCACTGAAACAGAATTTATTCTCTGGAAAGCCTTGGATTTTCTGTGCTTAAGACATTCAAATGATTAGATGATGGCCATCTGCAATATTGATCATAAATATTTTACTTGAAGTCAACTCATTGTATATTTTAAGTGCTGTAAAATATCCTCACAGCAGCATCTAGATTGATGTTCAGCCACACCACTGGCACCATGGCATCATAATTTGATATGTTGGTACATACACTTGATCTATCTCTCATGTTGAATAAGAATCTACATTTTATAATGAGCTCTAGATGATTCTCAGGTGCTTCAAAGTTTGAATTCATTTTTGTAACCATGGAGAATTTCTCAGGGTCATCGCTGTAAGAGAGTCCCAACACAATAGTGTGTTAGATGAGAATTTAATTTTCTCCCCATTTCTGAGTTTAGGGAGAGAGATTTAAGATCTACAAGGGACCCAGGACTCTTCTACCTTCTCTGTACAGTGCTTGCACCACCTGACCCAAACACACACCCTCAGCTCTTACTACAATTTTTTTGTTCTCATCCGTCAAGGAAAGAGACAACAAGATCACAGATTTCTCCTTGAAAGACATGAATTTCCAGAGAAATTCCATTCATCTCTTCCGCTCAAATCCAGTAGCCCAGAAATATGCCACAGATGTAGCTGCAAGGAAGGCTGGGAAAACATTCATATAAGGTGGTCAATAATGTAATGGTGTCTTGGTAAGACTCAGAATTCGTGAACTAAAGAATGAATGGAGGACATTATTTTAGGACAGCTAGCCATTTCTGTCATCTGTTTTCCTAACCAGGTTCCTGAAAAAGCCCTCCGTAACTAAAAATGGGGTGGTAGGATGCACGGAATGGGAAAGGGATCAGTTTTCATATTTTCTTCCCTAGTGGCCAGAATTGAGCTGGGTGCATTGCTTTCATGGAAACAGAAGTAGGATCGTGCTCCAACGCGGTGCCTTCCTTTCCATGGAGCCGCTGGGTCAGTGCAGACATCCTGAGCTCTCCTTGTTCCAGGAAAGCAGGAGTGGTAGAAGAAAAGAAACAGAAAAGTCAGGCTGTTTACATCTCGTCACTTCCACCTTCTCATGGTCCCTTGTGGATGACTCACGTCTGCCTGTTTCCAAGACCAAGAAGGAACATAAAGAGGAAATGAGCCCAACATTTCTTCTCTTCTGTTTCAGCCACAGTGATTCTCATAGTCCACAGCTGGGGAGAAAAGCACTGAGCCACTCTCAAAGTTCAGGCTAACCACAAAATTCCAAGTTATTTCCTTTTCCAAAGCAGAAGGCCTGTGCTTTTGGGGGTAACCAAAAAATGCACACAGAGGAATGTATAGAGAAGATTTTATACAGAAGAATAATATTTGGGTAAGTATATTTTAATTAAGTGGTGAAAACAGCTTTTACATGAAAACTACTTAATAACAGAACAAAACACTCCATAAGTATACATTGGATTCTCTGTATCACCACTTCCTACACAATATAAACACATGCATAAATTCCCAACAGACAATAACAGGCAATATTTTACAGATTTTTCTGTAACCAAGGTAACAAAACAGTGTTCTTCCTATCAACTTTAAGACCTTAACAGTAGGCATTTTCGTGCTGGCCATTTCTTTGTAAGAAAGCTTATTGCTGGGATATTTGCTGCCATTTTTAAGATTTAGGTTTGCTCCGGGAGTTTTCTCCTAGGCACAGGCTATAATTTCAATGTGTTATTGGAAGCATTTGGATTGTAAGTTAGACTTTCTTAAGCTAAACAAGTACAAAAATGACTATAGTGGAATTCTACTTATTTTCAAATTTTTCTGAAAATTTGATAACACAACTGAATATCAGTTAATATATACTTATAAGTTAATTACATAATTTGTAACTATAACTGCACATACAAAAGATGATATATGCAGCATAAATAATTTAATAGTCTACTATTTTTATATAACTAGCTTGTCAGGTTCTCATAAACTTGAATCATTATTTTATCTTGCCTATAGTTTTCTAATGAGACAGAAAGAGAAAATTCATCTCCAATTTTATATAACCTTGTAAGAAGATAATTTCTACCAAATGTATATACTCCCACATTTCTCAATATAGGTACTCTTTTCACAGTTGTATGTAGATGCCTAACTATGCAGTAAGAACAAAATGTTTTTAATGTGCATGAAAGCAAGTCTCAATAGAAGTTTTGAATCCTGGGACATTACATTGCCCACACTAACCCCGCCCACCTTAATCTCAGTTTGCCATGAAACTTTTATACGGATGTTCTCAACGCCTTCATGCCTATGTGGATCCCCTTCTACATTTAAAGAGCAGTTATTATTTGAAGCACATTTGCCTCAGAAAGATCCTTCATAGCTTTACAGTTTTGTGCTCCTGGTAAATAAAGTCTGATGTTGTGACTGTTGCTAAGTCTGAAAACTTTTACTTCTGTGTGTTTTGTGAATAAGCATGTGCATACATTTGCACATGTGTATAACTGGAAGGGCTGACAAATCCTCACGTTGTGTACTTACAGACGTGTACTGTCACTATTACCGGGTACGTTGTGGGGGTATGTTTGTTTGCCGTTCGAGAGACCAAATCAAGTGCCTTGCACATACTACACAATTGTGCTACCACTTTACATACCCAGTCACTTTTGTCAATATCATCAGTTTACTCTTCCAGTAGATTAACAATGTAGTCATTTTATTTTTGGAAACAAATGATTTCTTGTAAATATCTTTTACCTAGTAGGTAAATATTAGCAAATATTTATGCAAAATTTCAGTGATTCACTAACTATAAGAACCCAAGCCATAAAATGTGACTTCCAGCATTCAAAAGATATAAAGTACTTTCTGAGTTTAACAGAGCAAACATTAACCTGCTATCATTTTGTCTCCAGTTTTCTCTGGGAGCACATCCCATTCATCTGCTTCCATCATAGCTGCCTATTGTCAGAGCTGAGTTCATAGTCCCAGGGAACTGTATCCTCAACATGATTTAGTTTGATGAGAATAATCTTGACTCCCAATGAGCAAAATGCAAGTATACAGCAATATCATGCACACGTGACTAGACTTTCCCAACACTGTGGACTTATTAGGCATAAGAAGTTGCAAATTTATGTGAAATTTTTCCAGCCTAATGATATTTGCCCTGAAGCTCTTGAATTAATTTTTTTCATCCAACTTCACAGATGTCATTTTGGCTTCTGACTTAGGTACATGGCATGAGGGTTATTTATATTCTTCAAGGGGAATTTTTCATTGTTTTCCTTTCTTCTGAGTTGATTTTAAGATAACTTACAGTATGCTTTATTCTCCATTTGTTTGTTTTTCTGGGAAGAAAATGTTGAATAACAATACTAAAGATATCTATCTAAAGCCAAGATTACAAAGAACACTGCTCAATGACCTCTCGAAAGCATCACTATGCTTTGTCAAGTATGTTCTAGTTTGAGCCATGGTTATAGCAATAGTGATTATTAATTTTTATAGACATTAAGGTGAAAGAAAATGCAGGTGTGTTAGTCATAAAAGCCTGGAGCCATACCTAGCTGGACTGTGGCTATCTGGTCTTACTCAAAGAGCATCTATTTCAATATGAGAGTTTTCATGCTAAACCAACAGATTAATTATTTTAGGTCAAGATTAGTAGGACTTTGGCACACTGAGTGAAGTCGAATATATCTGTAGCCAGTGTTGTGGATATGCATTATAGTTCAGGGCTGTACAAGAAGCTCTGTTGCTTAACCCTATGACTATTGCACAGGACCCAAGTCATTTGACTGCAGAGCATCACTCTGCCCACTTCGATGTGAAGGTGCTGGGGAGAAATGTACAGACTACATAGCCCTTACCTTCTTCCCATCTCAGAATCTGGGGCACATAGTTTTACTGGTTGACCCAAAGCTGTTTAATTACTATTTGCACCAGAAGACTTTCATCTTTTAGTACAACAAATGTTCAGGCTAAGATTTCAATGCATTCAGCATTTCACAAATAAATAAATAACCATAATAGCAAAGCTCAGTTATGGTGTTTACCATATGAGAACAACTTAAACATGCATCGACTTCCTTAACAAGGAAATTAAGATGGCTGCATTACAATTTTTGTATACACAGTCAGATGAGAATATTTAGGAGTGGGGTGCTAAGTAACTTCTCACTTAGCCGGTAAATACTAAAGCCAGAATTCAAATCCACACATTCTTACTACAGATAGGGTTAGCTGTCATTCAGAGTGACAAAGTCCTATTACTTTTAATCTAGAATAAGTAATCTATGCCTTTGTTCTATATAGACTTGAATATACAAAATAGCAACTGAAGATGTATTTCAAAAGACATATGTAAAGAGGAATATTTGACATATGCTTCTCACTTCAGAAAATACTTCCACAGAATGTAAAATCTTGTTAAGTTCTCGGTTAGGAAATTCTTCCAAAATATGTATCAGGGACTAAATATATTTTCATTATTGCTGGCATGTGTAGCAAAAACTGTATTTTCTGGTTTTATCTCTAAGCATTCCGGACATCAAAGAAACTCCCACCCATTAGGTAGTGTGATGGGAATAGACAAAAAACCAATATAGCTGTCAACTTAATCTGATTTAATAGTTTAAACACCTTAGTTATGCCTAATCTAATGGGTTAATGATTCAAATTTTCTTAGTTCTGGACTCCCTGTTTTGACTGCTTTCTAAGCTAGAGGCCAGGAATACAGAAGAGTCTCCCATGAACTCATGATAGAAAGGGCTAGAATCCTCTGGCTTTGCCTGTGATGGACAATCAGTCACTTCTACCATGATATTTTCATTGAGAGCCTCATGGGTCTGTCCCCTGGCTGGATTATAGTCTAGAAGAGGTTTCCTGGACTGTGTTGAAATTTTACCATATATTTTTACCCTGCCTTGGGGGCCTATGTGGCCTTACGGGAGCCCCCGTGGATTCACAGGCAGAGCACTGATTCTCAACATGGGGGTCAGGCTATGAAGAACATATAGAGAAAAAGAAAACTCTCAATTGATGCTGCATTTCCCCTTCAGTGTGCCAGGCTGGCCTCTGACTCCTGATGGTTAAGCTTTGTGTTCATGTGAAATCTTCTACCCATCACCAGCCTCTACAGGCATCAAACTTAGGTCAAAGCTGGAATTCACAACTCTGTGCTCAGGGCTCACTCTCTACCACTGAGCCAAACCAGGAAATGATTACTGTAGCAAATATTTATTTTTTTCTCTCCTTCTTTTCTATTACATCCCTCCTCTTTGCTCCACAATGCTCTAGGTAAACATCCCCATTCCTAAATATCATAACTACCTTCTACTAATGACAGCAAGCTTTACTAACACAGCCTTTTTTTTTCCAAGGTTGTAATTTTGCAATTTAATTTTGTAGCTATGAAAATTCTTACTTGCTAGGTACATGATAAATGGATTTTATAGAAACTGTTCTTAGCTTTAATCCCCAGCTCCCATTCCTCAAGGAGGCAGAAAATTAATGTTCCAGTTATTTATGGCTATGTAACAAACCACCCAGACACTTAGTGATTTGAAATAACAATCATCATTTATTTTGCTCACAAATTTACAGTTTGGACAGGGTCTGGCAGGAAGGGTTCATCTCTGCTGCAGATGGAATGAACTGTGTTCATTTAATTGGATCTAGAAGATGCACTCCTTGGATGGCTCTCTCTTGGGGCTGGCAAGCTGGTGTCCCATCACTGGAACTATTGGCCAGTGATTTTAGTGCCTTGGTGTCTCTCCAGGAGACTTCTCTGTAGTGCTGCTTCTTCATAGCATAGTAGCTTTGTTTCAATTAAAGACGTGACAGAATGGAAACCCTGAGTATCTTAAGCATATGTTAACAGTTCAGTAGAATTGGCCCAGAGTCATCTGTGCTATGTTCTATAAATCAAAGTTTATACAGAGCCTCCCAGACCCAAGGGTGCCTGGGAAGGAAAGCTGTGGGTCACAGACTCCGCCTCTTGGAATTGTAAGGGACAAATAATCTGTGTCCATCTTTAATCACTCATACTTTGCTTGTTAATTTCCAGATAACTAAGGTCATGTTTAAGCTTCTGAACTTTGTTGTATTTAAAAATTGTGTGTGTGTGTGTGTATGTGTGTGTGTGTGTGTGTGTGTGTGTGTGTGTGTGTGTGTGTTGGAGGACAAATCATGAAGCCATGTGTAAAGCTCACAAACACTCTCAACATAAAAGAGAATTGTAAAGCTTAGTTTCATTAGTCAAAAATGATCACTTTAGGGCTCTTGGCCTTCAGTTCTAAGAATGAGAATCTGGCTTACTTGCCTAGGTTCAGGGCTTCCTACAGCTCAGGTGGCAGGCTGGCACTGCCTCGGCAATGGTAGCAGCAGAATTCAGTAACTTCAGCACATAGTAAACATGATCCACTCCCAGTTGACTGTGAGTGCATATCTGGCAGGAAATGTACAGAGAAAGACAGGGTTCTCTGAGCCTAAGTTATGAGTTCCCTTGTAGAGCACAGCAGATCCAGAGGCTACTCTGAAATTTATCACAAAGATCTGGGAAATGATACAACCACAGATAAACTGGGTCATCTGCAGACCCCATGAATAGGTGTCCCCAATATACAAGAGAGATCCTTCCACTTGTTCCTAGTCAGTCTGTGTGAATCCACAAGGAAGACCATAAACATCCAAGCTCTCCACACATCAGAGATTCACTGAGAGGTTGTGAATATACATAAGAAAGACCTGGAAAGACACACAGCAAAAAAAAAAAAAGGTAAAACCACCTAGAAAAATGCCTGAGTTTTGAATGTACTTAGTCACCTACATGAGGTCCATAAATAGGTGATTCACACAACTGAACCATTTGAGGTTCTCACAATCAAAACAGCAATCTTCATAGGGAATCAAAAGCCAGAATTTCTGAAATATAGTTTTCAAAGTGTCTATTTGAAAATTAAAGAGACAGAGATGGGGGGATATAAATCAATCCAAAACAATGTGACATAGGTTTTTTTTTAAAGTCAAAAATAAATTAACCCCAAGTTAGCCAAATATGTGGCATTTGGCATACATAATAGTCAAAGCAACCATTATAAATATGTTCAAAAGAGGGTAGGGAAGAACTTCATTTAAACACTTCAAAGAAAATATAATAATCATCCAACAAAAAAATAGAGTTCAATAAATAAATATATTATTTTTGGGAAAGAAATGTGAAATTCCAGAGAGGACAGAAAAAATTTATAAACTTGGTAGTATATAAATATAAAATATATTTTGAAATACACGGGAAAGACTGAGGAAATTTTTTTAAAGTCTCAAAAAACTGTAGGTCACAGCAAATATACAAAAATATTAATAGAAGGATTCCTAGAATATGAGGAGGAAGGGGTTGAAAGGAAGCTACTGGAATTTATGGGTGGAAACTTTCCAAATTTGATTTTACAATATTAATGTGCAGTTCGAACAAGATCAGTGATGCTCAGCATAATCACAAAACGAGCGACAACTCCTATATGGAGATGCGGTAGTCAAACTGGTGGGAGCCAGGAAAGACAAGAGAAGCTTGAAAGCAGCAGGGTGCTGCAAAGGACTCCTCACACACAGGGAACAGCATTGTCAAAAGATAAATTGTCAACAGAAACAACAGATGCTAAAAAACAACAACAACAACAACAGGATAGAGAAGCCCAAACCCAAAAGAAAATTAGTCAAAAAAAAAAAAAACACCATAGGCAACAAAGCCATTCTTCAGAAATGAATGCACATGAGAACATTCTCGCATTTAAACAGAGAAATAAAAGTGGCTACTGGAAATTCTAAAACTTATTAAACAAGTACTAGCTAGAATCAGCAGGGGACAAGGAAGAACTGAAAGGCAAAGTGTTGACAAATATAAAAGAGGAAGTGAATGTTTCTTCCTTCTTTTAATTTCCTTAATAGACATACTATATCAAGCAAAGCTGAACACAGTTAACAATCTATGTTTATAACACATGCCATGCATTTGAATATAATAGCATAAAAATGAAGGAATGGAGTTATATTTGAGGGAATTCATTATATTTATGAGACAATTGCTATATTTTATTGAAATTAAGACAACTAGGTATACCATGGCACATTAAGACACATATTATTATTTCTAGAACACCACTGACAAACAATTGAAAAAAATGCTTTAAAAATCCAACAGGATTATTGACTTCTACATATGTACTTTGGCATGGAAATACACACACATATACACAAATGAATGGATAGATAGATAGATAGATAGATAGATAGATAGATAGATAAATTGGAAATGGGGCATCAAAATGTTTCTTAACAAAAATAAGTGGAACGTAGTGGAAAAATACAAGATACATACAGAAATGAACAACTGGCAGGTATAAACCCAAACAGATTAGTAGTAGTACAATAAATGTAAGTGGACTAAACACTCCATTTAAAAGCTTAAAGATCACCAGATTGGATTGGATTTAAAAGGCATTAACTACATCTGTGTATTTATGAGAATAGTTTAAATAATTTAAATTTCAATATTTAGATTGAAGGTAAAAGAATTCTGGAATATCACTATGCAAACCATACTACTTAAATATTTGCATATTAAATAGCTATAATCGCAAATAAAAGAATGTTAAGAAGAGTAACTGTGCAAATACAGTTCAAGAATGGAGTTGTGTGAGATTTCTGAGTGTTTATGAGAAAACCTCAAAAGAATAACACATGAGTTTTGTAACCTCTGTGTTTCTTCAAAACACACAATTATTCTTGGAATGTGATGTTGTGCTCCTTCCGGGTTTAGAGACTAGAAGTGAGTTTAGTTCAGATGTTGTTATTCATGTGCCTCTATGGAAAAACATATTTTTGCCATGTGAAGCTCGTTCTTGTGACTGAACATCTTACTCATGTAAGAAGAATCATGGGATTCTCCTTAGCTCTGAGAGTAAAAATTGTCTGGTGCTCTGAGTAAAATTGACTACTGCATGAGACTTTAATCGGCCTCATTTTTAGGCCATACTCTCACATTCATGCTGCCGACTAGAGTGATAAACAAGTAATATTATTAGAAACAAGAAAACAGGTGTTTCGTAATGAAAAGATTGGTAGACCAGGAAAATCCAACTGTTATAAATGTATATGGACCTTCTAAAGACCTTTGTAATATTTGTAGCAATGCTAACAACGTATAAACAGATACTTCAGTACCTACATTCAGGGATTTAAATGTCCCATTTTCAACAGCTGCTGTAATGGTGTGGAAAACTATCATAAAACAAGATGAGACTGCTGTCAATCAGTGGGCCTTAATTGATGTTTATGAAACATTCCACTCAAAAAGGGAAGAATATTTTTCCTTTTCAAGAACATTCTCTAAAATAGCCCAAATGCTAGGACACAAAACAAATTTTAATAAGTTCTAAAAGATTAAAATTCATTTTAAAGTGTGTTATATAATAAAAATAAAATAAAATTCTAAATCAATAATGAAAAGTATCCAGGAACTGTTCTACTTATTTGGAAATTATGTAGCATGTGGTTCAAATTACTAAAATTAAAAACGTTGCGCTGACTGAAAATAAAAGCAAAACATTATAACATAAAAAAAAGGAATGTGATAGAGGTAAATATTATTTTACAAAAAAAAGTACCATTTCAAAATAATTGACCACACTATAATAAGGGTCTCAGAAATTCAGGGGTCAGAAGGGACATTGGGGCAGATTTTCTTTTTGGATAAGAGATTAATTAGGGGAAATCCTAATGCCATGGAATGACAATATGGCAGAGGCTCTGAGGAGATCCATAAGGCTAACTATGGATCCCCTCTTATAAGTTTCAGAAAAATGAAAATGGCCCCACGCCATTGTGGCTAATTAGTATCCCATAATAGCATAGTGTATATGGTAGTTGGGCTTTCTCCAATTCCCAGGAAGCAGGGGAAGAAGCCAAGTTTCAGTCCTTTGGTTAATGTATGTCCATTAAGCAGGATGTGCCACTGTGGCCCCTGATTACTTAGTGTCTCAGGTAACTTCAGATTGGTAAACTTCCTTTGGGGAAGTGAGTGGAGGAGGGAAGATGTGAAATAAGGCATAAAAAAGGGAAACAGTTATTTTCACTATAGAAAATAAAACCTAAGGAAATATTAAGGACAATACCAATATATTAAACTATACAAAATGAGATATGTACTAAAAGGACTACTAGTTCCTAAAACTGACTGTGGAAGAACAGATAAGCTAAGTATAGCTATAATAAACAAAACTATTTAATTCCACAAAGAAAAAGCCTTGTCCACATGGCTTCAATCATGAATTCTTTCAAATACTTAAAGAGGAATTAAATCAATTCTACTCAAACACTTCCCAAAACTACAAAAGAGGCACACTTCTCAAATCTTTCTCCCAGAAGAAAAAAATCATTCTAACAGAAAAGATGTGAGAATAGCAGATTCATTCACAAACAGATGAAGAGAAAGAAAAAAAAACATGGTAGCAAACTGAATCTATTACTATATTAATAAGCGGTAATAAGTGCATATGAAAGTAGTCAATGCTGTCTTTGGGACACATAAATTAAAACCAACATGAAATATAACTATATAACTAACAGAATGACTGTGATCAAAATAACTGTCAATATTAAGTGTTGACAAGGATTTAGAGACACTGGAGGCCTCATTGTGGTAGAATGAAGAAAAGTACAGCTGCATTGAGAAACAGTTTAACAGTCTCTAAAAACACAGTAATCTACACACCATTGCAGCCAGCAATTCTGCTCTTAGGTATATATCCAAGAGAAATGAAAACACATGTCCACATAAATACTTTTTCATGAATGCTCATAGTGGCACTATTCACAATAGCCCCAAACTGGAAACAACCCAAATGTCCATCATCTGGTGACTGGATAAATGAAATGTAGTCCATCCACACAATGCATGCTATTCAGCAATGAAAATGCATGAGCTTCTAGCGCCTGTACAATATGAATGAGCCAGTTATGCTAATTGAAAGATGCAAAAGACTATATATTGCACTATTTCCTTTAGATAAAAAAAAAAACTCTTCTAATAAATTTATAGGTCTTGAGGTCATCTGGAGTTGGAGGGCAAAGTAAGCAGTACCTGGAAATAGGCACCAAAAGCTTTGAGAGACACAGAAAGTTTGCTAAAGTCTGGAATGTGGAGATGATTTCATAGCTCCATAATTTACTAATTCAATTCAATTACACACTTGTAACATATGTGTTTTCCACCATATAAACTATAGTTTAATGATGTCTTTAATAAAACAAGTCAATTTAATATTTCCAATTTAATATTCTGAGCCTCTTACTTTCTATGGGGCTGGAATCTTCTCCCTCAAGCCATCGACTTGGAGGGAATAGAGGCAATACACAGGTTATGCAGTCTTATCCTGGAATTCATTAAAATGTATCCATATGCAATGACCATTATTGCTGACTGTCTTTCTGCTTCCTCCTCTGCTCAGTTGCCTGCAGACACAGATATCTTAGGTCCCATGATTGACAATGACAGCTCTGGAGAGCCTACCTTTCACTACCATTCCAGCTGGTTGAATTTCCTTCTATTGAGAAGTAAAAAGGTTACATATTTTTTCAATAAATACCTCTTAACGATATGCATCCACATTTTTGCTTCAGAATCACTTCCTAGGCAAACTTTCCTTTTAGTCTTGAATGCTATAAAACAGACCCACTTGCTGACCTACACTCTGTGACGTAAGGGATCCATGAATCACCTCCTACTGAGTCCCATTATGGCCATGCCTCCATATAATGTTTACCCTATTGTTGTTATGTTATAATTGCATAGAATAACTTTATATAACTTTCTATCTTCCCAAGCTTCACTTAAAGTATGGAACAAAAATTCCCCCTCTTCTTAATCCTTATAATCCTAATATGGAATGTGTGAGTGGATGGCCCCTCCTAATCTACATACAAGCAATCATGCTTCCAACCATGGATTAGCCTCTCAAGCAGCAGTTCTCAACCTTCCTAATGCTGGGACCCTTTAATACAGTTCCTTACATTGTGGTGATCCCCCAACCATAACATTATTTTCATTGCTACTTCATAACTATAATTTTGCTGCTGCTATGAATCATAATGTACATATCTGATATGCAGGATATCTGTTGTGTGACTACTGTGAAAGGGTCTGTGGACTCAAAGGGAGTAGTGACCCACAGGTTGAGAACCACTGCTCCAAAATACCCTGCTTTCCTAGTCTGGTGCACTAGGTTTCCTTCTCGGACCTTTCTATCTCTGAACGCTACAAGTGTAATATATTTGTGTCATTAGTTTGGCTATATCTTTTCTCCTGTAGAAGAGTACTACCCTTGAGCTAATGGAAACAGAAGCCTAGAGCAGAGAGAAAGTATAGGATTTAAAGAGCATGTGATTAATACCCAACTATATCTGTATTAATGCATCACATTTTATCTTAATCCTTTTTCTTTAGATTCTGATAATTAAAATTTAATGACATCTTGAGAGAACCCCCACAATGTCTAGTGAGTTTTCATAATGAAACATCTACTGGTTGTCTCCATTGACAATTTTGAAAGCTATTATATTTTTGACTTCCCATAGAATGAAATTCAAAAGAGACTGTAATCATCCCCTTCTCTCTCTCTCTCTCTCTCTCTCTCTCTCTCTCTCTCTCTCTCTCTCTCTCTCTCTCTCTCTCTCTCTCTCGCAAGCCAATAAATAGCATTTCTCCATGGTTTCTGCCTCAAGTTCTCACATGAGTTCCTGCCCAATTTCCCTCAATGATGGACTACTTGGAAGTACAAGGTAAATGAACTCTTTCTTTCCATAAGTTGTATTTAGTCATGATGTTGGTCATAGCAGCAGAAAAGAAAGAAAGAAAAAAAACTAAAGTGGAGTGAAGGTTTTGATGAAAAGTATTGCATATGCTTATGGAGTGGTATGAGATTGACAGAGACAAATAGACCCACAGATGGAGACAGACAGAAATAGTTTTATTCTAGCTTTGCTACAAAAGAGAATAGAAGAAGGTGATGTCCAGAGAAAGGCAAACAACTAACTGCTTTGTTACCCTTTCCTCCTATATGAATGCTTCATATTCTGGATGAACTTAGTTACCAAAGAAATAGAGAAGCTAAAATACAGATAAGCAAAATCAGACAGTAGAGGCTGCTGATAAAACAAAGGTACCAAGAGACATGGGCTGGTGCAGTATCCAACGGAGTCATGGGATATGGCAGGAAGTGTAATGTGACTGTGTTCTACCACATTCTCGGTAGAGTATATATTGTGAAGATGAGACCTGGAGGCAACATTGAAGAAGAATGGAGGTAAGATGTCAGTGGAGGCCACGGACACATCTACTGACTCATCTCAGCTTCTAGTTTCTTATCAGGTATGAGAATGGAAGATAACGGGTGTGACGAATCTAGCACATATTAGGAAAAAGAAAAAACAAAGCATAAATCGTGTACCTAATTATAACAACGTGCAAAAGGAATCTTTCCTAAAATGCCAGTTGAAATAAACAATGGTGATTTCAGCTGTCAGAGGGCACACGTAGATCCGATCATTTTTTCACCTTCACTGTGGGTACTGCAGTTCAAATGTCATTATGCTGAGATGGGTCGGATGGGAAGAAAAGGGAGGTGCGTGAGACTGCCCAAAATAACGATGCAGGAGTTATTTTCTTGCTACTTTGACAAATTCCCCGAGAAGAGCACCTTAACGGTGGCTTCATTTGGGCTTGCCCTTTGAGTGTGTGGTCCATCATGGCAGGGAAGTCACGGTGGCAGAAGTGAGACCACTGGTCACATCCTACCTATAGTCGGAGGCAAAGACAAATGAATGCTGGTACTCAGTTTGCCTTCTCCTTTCACTCAGCTGGGAATGCACCCCGTAGATGGTGCCACCTACATCCGGGTTCTTCCTTCTCTGCTTAAACCTTTCTGGAAACACCCTCATAGACATCCCCAGAGGTGTGTTTCCATGGTGATTCTGTATCCTGTCAAACTGACGATGGAGATTAATCATCACGAACCGATACTTTCAACTGTGTGAGATAAATTCCTGCCAAGATAGATGAGAAATTCCTAAATGATTGCCTACATTCCCACTATGGTAGGAATGGAATTATTTATTGTCGTCATTATCTCAAATATTATCATTATCACTATTTTGTGAATCCCCTGACAAGCCAATTCATTCCTAAGGGGATCTAACAATGTGAGTTTCATGCCTGCACAACTCTACCTGGAAAATTCCAGGGCTCTTTAAGTTTAGCTCATGTACAAACTGAACTCAGAGTTCCCCACGTGGCATTGCTGTCCTGTCTTGCCTAGCTGGCTCACTGTTCACTCTGCTTCTCAAGATGAAAATATCAGATAGTTCTCTCTCTCTCTCTCTCTCTCTCTCTCTCTCTCTCTCTCTCTCTCTCTCTCTCTCTCTCTCATATTCTTGACTATTATATCTGCTGGGCATCTTATACATTCCTTTCCTTTACTGCCTGTACGTTGTTGCTCCCTTATTTCAAGAACTTAATAAAGAAATAAAGAAAATCCCAGTAGCTTCCCACTGTCAGCCTCTAAGGGGGAGAGTCAAGTTAATGATTCCTGTTGCATACAGTGCCATGTTAAAAACTGAAAAACTTGAGAAATTGTGAGAACCAACTCATAATGTAAGAGGGCCCAGGACAATCAAATAGGAAGAAACTCCTTTTCTACTTGAGGGAAATTTTAAGATATCCACATTATATTTTTCTTATGAGGAATTAATATTTTTAGCTCTTTTATCATGGCCCCTTGACTTTATACTCATATCTTTAATGGAGCAATTATTATATTCTACTCTAAAAATGTACCCCATGTGCTACTCTGTGTGTCCTAAAAATATATTTTTATTTTTCTAAGTCTACTCAGATACTTAGAATAGGGTACACACTATAAAAGTCTATTATAAATGGCAACTGAAGAGTCTAATTCAAATTAAATTGATATAAAAATTGTTATATCTCTAATGTACCATTTATCAAAGTGCTGAGTATTCTGCTTCTAGTGTGCTTTCATACACTAACTGAAGACAACCCCAACAGATACATTTGCAAGTCAATATTAGAAATCTAAAAAATTGAAATTTGCTTATATTCCAAAATTTCCAGAAGAAAATATAGTAATTATGAAAAATTCTACCTTTATAGCTCTTTTTAAAAGTATCATCAAAAAAAAAAAAAAAACACAGAGAAATGACTTCTCCACCTCCTGATCAATTGCATGAGTTTGGAGGGAAGACAGAGCAGATGCTGTGGGCTCCCTGCCCATGATCACCAGCCCTTGACACTCCAGGACACACTAGCTGGACCAGCAACTTCTACCACCTGCACTGCTGTGCCCAGAGGTTCTCTTTAGCCAACAAAGTCTACCATGCCCACCTGCACAGCACTCTGAATATGTTTGTTATTATCTTCCCCCTGGGACTAGCCTTCAGCTTATTAACAAAAGGAGTAACATAGAAATACCCAGCAACCTTATCCCTTGGGTAGAACACTAGAATGATGCTATGACAGATTGTCTTTCAGGGCATCCCCAGCAAGATTAAGCTAGAATTAGGTGCAAAGTAGGTGCCTTGATAATATTCTGTGTAGACAAATTTTCCTTCATTGCCTCTTCCCCATTATTACACACAACGCAAACACACCCTTCTTTTGCTTATGAATCTGTCTCGGGGCCTGTTACCACAGAAACCAGAAAAGTAAAAAAGAGACTATGGTAGGGATAGAGAGGAATAGTAAGACACAAGTTCTTCGAGGAAAGAAATGGGAAGAGGGGCTTTAACAGCTGAAGAGGAAAGAATGCTAAAAAGAGCACATGGGAGAAAGGAATAACAAACATTAAAAAATGTTTTTAAAAAAGCCATGGGGAATCATACTTTATTTTTACCTAAAATTACAGATAATGTATATATAAATGTATGAGAAGGTGTGCCACTTGGAGTGATAATGTTCTCCCCATGAGTCATAGACTGTCTAACAAAACCCCCAGTACCAATTATGAGAAACCACCTTTCAAGTTGTCTGTCAGGGGACTCTAAGAGATCCCTAAAACATGGGCTATTGCTATTGCCTTTACGAATTTGAAATTGGTCCTGATCCCTGAAGACAGCACATACTTCCTACATGGTATTTGGATGAATTGAGCTGCAAATGATCTGGGAATCCTCTACTCTGAGGACTAACTATCTCTCAGAGTTCTGGGGTACTATGTAAACTGCCACAGGAATAGAAAAGCAAGACCTATCTTGCTATGACTCTTATGAACCACAGCAATGACCAACATGACATGTCCCCAAAGGTGCACTGGTGGCACTTACATCTTAGAAGTAGCCAATAGCCATCTGATTGGACTTAAAAGCCACTCAACATGAGGGAATGCCTATGTGGTACTGTAAACCTAGCCGGCTACCCATGGCTAATGAGACCATGGAACCTAGATGACAGCCTATTACTGCCACATTCCTAAACCAATATAATTCCTAACTGCATTCTAAATACTCACCTTGATAGCCACAGACCAGTGTGGCTCTCACTCCTCATCAAAGGCACTTCTCTTCACAGCAGATGGGGACCATTATAGAACGCCAGAACTTGTCAAAATGCTGAGAACAGCCGACTATGGGGTGCTTAACCCCACTGACACATTCACTACACAGCTCTATGGTAACACAACACAAACCTAGGGCTCAGGAACGTCATAGAAGAGGAAAGAGAAAGATTGTAAAAGGCCTGAGGACCAGGACATCTGCTGCGAGATTGTGTGCTACACATGACAGTGAAGCGGCATCCATAAAATCTCAACATGACGGCCTATACTAAATCGGAACAAGGAAAACACCAGATGGAGAACCAACGTGGATGGTGGAACTCTCCCAAAACCCTGCACCTAGATGAAAAACTACAGGCAGTAATGAGTACTGAGAAAGGGGGACTAAGTCATTCCCAGAGATAAGTCTGCTAATGGATTTTTCAATACCAAGTGGTCAGCCATTTATATGTGAATTTGAGAGGGGATTGGGAATGGAGACCATGAGAGGCGTTGAGGGGAGGAGAGAGGAGAGTTACGTAAATACAACACCCATATATGAAATTCTCAAAAATGAATGATTTTTCAAAAGAGAAATTTTTTAAAAAGGGCCATTTCTGAGGCAAACTAAACCAAAACTCTCACTTTATCCCAGCATAAAAGGAAATGATGCAAAACTTAAAACCAATGGAAACTCCAGGTTAAGTAAACCTTCCAGTTCAAAGCAGCAAGAAATTGTTAAGTACTTGTGATGTCAGGGGCCCTGAATACAACCTGATTTCTAAGGAAAGCATCATTTCAAAAGTAGACAATTGTCCAAAAGTCTGAGTGTAGTAATTAGCGTATACAAAAACCAAGCACAGACAGGAAGCCAGAAAAGAAGAAACAGTGGGCCCACTTTTCTGGGCCGAAGTAGAATTACTGAATAAAGGGACACACATAGGGGGACTTGGTGAATTTCCTACATCACACTCATTTGGAGATAGGCTCAAAGACACTGAACAATATAATGTTTATGAGCTCGAATCCTGAAAGATAACTGCATGAGTGCATATTCCAGCTTTTCTACTTCTGGTCTATGTGATCTTGGACAAATGAAGTCACCTTCCTGTGTGCCAGTCTGCTCATCTATAAAAGGAAGCTACCAATCCCTTAACTTTCTTTCAGTGTTCACAATTCCACAGCCAAAAACTTTAGACCTATATCTGGCATATTAGAAATGTTACAAATTATAATTGTGATCTATTGTCGTGACTGGTTAACTCACAGGGAAGGGATGGGACACAGACATAAAAATGTAGGAAGAAGCAGAAGACACATCAGGTAGAGTCCTGTATCCCTTACTATGGGCCTCTTTATCATTCTTTCATTAAAGGCCAGCAAATTATATGATTCACAGGCAAATCTACTTGGGGTGCGTGCATGCGTGTGTGGTGTGTGTGTGTGAGTGTGTGTGCGCCAGTGCGCGCATGCTATTGGAACACAGATGCACTGGTTAGTTTCCTGCGACTGTGGCCCAGTTGCTCACAAAGTCAAAATTACTAATTTTCTGGGCTTTTACAGAAAACAGTTGTCACCCTAGCTGCAGATGGAAGGAGATGGCATGCAGCGTGAAGATGTGCAAAGTGAAAGAACCACAAAAGTTAGAAGACTAGTCTGTACATCAAGATTGAAGTTGAAACTGACACAGCCAGACTTCACAGCTCTCCAAAAAAGACACAAGAAGAACATATTAGTAATTCATATAGAAAGGGTAGAACAAAGACCTCAAACGCACAGGCTCTCCTGATTATTTAAACTGTGACTTTAATTTATTTCACAGTGTTCATACATTTTCAGTAGCTGCAGTAATTTAAAATAGATAATAAATCCTGAATATCTGGTTTCAAAGGAAAAGGAAACTCGGAGGAGCTGGTGAAAGTTTGCTTGTAGTTTGAAAGGCTGTGGGATCTCTAGGTCCAAATGTGCTGCTGTGTTGGGTTGGCCAGGGGACCATGCTTTCCAGTATGTCACATGCTCCACTACTTCCAAGACCTTAACTACTAGGACAGCTCCAATTGATGCCATAAACATCTCACCACTGATGGGTACAGGGCTCTAGAGCATGGAAGAAGGGGCAACTTTTGCTCAAAACACTCGGAACAGAATTGGTGGCTGGAATAGTTAATCTGAATTGCCAACTTCGTGGGATCTGGTACCCCCTTGGTGATACATCTCCAGGCATGTCTGTGATGTAGTTCACAGATTGGGGTTCATCGAGATGGAAAAGCCCACATCTCAGGGTTACCATTCCATAAACTGAAGTCCTAGAATGAATAAGGAGAGAGAGGGAGATGAGTACCAGCCATTAACTATTCCCAGCTACAGATGCAATGGGACTAGCTGCTTCAAACTCTTGCTGCTATTAATTCCTTGCTGTTATGGTCAGAATCCTCGAACTGTAAACCCAAATCAAACCCTCCTTCCTTAATCTGCATTGGTCAGATGTTTTGTCCCAGCAATATGAAAATAACTGCCAGAGCTAATACCTCTTTTGGAAAGAAATAGGTCATCAAGCGCAGGTGATAAGTGAGTCACCTGGAAAGTACTAGGGCTGAGAGATCAATTTGTTTACGAAAGAGAAGTTTAACTAGCAAAGAGGAAAATGTTCAGGAGTAGCGGCCTGGTAAAGACTGCTGAATAAAAAGGATTGCCAGGCAGCCATATTGCATTTGGTTGATGCATGAGACTGACTTGGTTGAGAGCCATAGGAGGGACTCGTCAGCCCCAGCGTCTCCTTTGTGAAATGTCCGTGATCTCTAAACCAGTGTGAGTAGGAGAAGGCTGGTGTGGTTTTGTTTTGTCTTCACATGTGCTGCCTATAAATCGGCACAAGTTAATTAGAACTGCCTTAAGGCTCATGGTCATGGTGAGGTCTGGAGACTCCACAGTGCAAAGTGCTGCAAGGGTTGGATAAAGAATGTCTGTGGTTACTCCAAAGTCTAAGGTCAGACATTTTTATGGCTTAGAAAGAAAAAGGAAGGTGCCATCTAAATCCCTAACTGCCTTATGGAAAAGTCTTGGCCACAGTATTCTTCCATGCTCCTCTACCTCCTAAGGAATACATGTCTCTTGTTTACACTGGTCACGTTGGTAGACTTTAAATATGGAAAGGTCTGAGTACAGAACAGGCAGGTTTTTCTACCTTCATAGGTAAATACATTCTAGTCTTTCACATCTCTTCCATGATTTACTTTTCCATGACTTTGTTTTTCTCTCAGGAATCACTTACCTATTTTTAGAAAAAGGAAATGGGACTGCGATGAAGAGGAAACAATATAAAATCTCACAGCCTTTTCAGCTACCTAGTACTAGCTTTTCAAGGACAGAAAGTCCACGGTTCTATAATGAAGCCTCCCCCCTCCTGTTCTATAGTATTCAACATAGAAAATACCAGGAAGTTGGATTTTTACTCCAGAACTAATGGGAATAGACACGAGGGAATGCCACTCCTCTAGCTCCAGGTCCCAGACACTGTGGTAGAAGAATTAGCCTTGAGAGGGAAAAGTTTAAGGATACAGGCCAAAAAAAAAAATCCACTTGTGATTGAGACGAGAAGACATTTTAATGTTTGCATTCTTGACTTATTATGATTCTGTATAAAATATGGTTTCTAAAGCTGTACCAGGTGCAGATGTAGCTACCTAGAGTGATTAGATCTGGAAAACAAATTCACTTATATTTCCTTCTCTAAGGAATTATCAATGAAATAGGTGCTGGAGAGAGGGAACAGATGCTAGCCAAGGAAATGGTCATAAGTAAATCAGAAAAGTATAAATATTAGTGACCCTATTCAATTAAAAGGAATTTTGTGAATTTTTATTCAGTGATATTTCCCTTCTTTGCTAAAGCCCTTTCTGGCTTATATGCTGGAAGAAAAGCCTACTTGGAAATGGGTAAGTTAATGCCTGTTTCTCTCAAATGATTTTTAAAGTTGATTTCCCACAGTTTCAGGAAGGAAGGAAGGAAGGAAGAGATGAGCCAGGAAATATAAGTCCCGAATAACTTTTCTTCTGACCTATGAGTAGATGGAGAGAATAAGAAAGAACAAAGCACGGTTCCAAACTTAAGTCACCATTACCCAGTTCTTTCTTGATGAAAAATAATTATTTTCCTTGTACCCTGGCAAACTGAAAAAGCTGTAGGGTTTATTTTCTTTGTGTGTCCTGTCTTTATTTACCTTTTTCTTTTCTTTTTCTAGACATAAACATAAGATGCTTTAAAGTTACTATCCTTTTCTCGGCACTGAAAACATGTCCCATGGGTAAGGAGTTCATTCAACCCTTTTTTTTTTCTTCAAAATTGTGCAGAAAGAGCCAGCCATGGTGGTGCACACCTCTAGTTCCAGCACTCTGTGAGGTTGAAGCCAGTCTGGTCTTCATGTGGAGACCCTATCTCAAAGAATAAAAATCAAAATAAAAGGCCCTACAAAATTACAGAATCTTCTTTATGGTGTCAAAATTGCTTCCTTTGACACATAAGTCAGATTCAAAGCTGCCTATTGCTGTGTGCATTATTCATCCTCCTCGATAGGAGGGTTTTAAGGGATCAAAATAACTAACCACTTATCTTCTCTATTAGAAACAAAGGTCAAGATTCAACGGTCTGTCAGTCCGTTGCAAGCAATTTGTTACTATTAATAATTCAAAGTTTGCAAATGACTTACTTATGTTTCCAAGTTAGTCAAGGTTATCCAGAAATAATACTCTCAACTGTGTGGTAACATCCTTCTGTGAGTGGCAAGGAGCTGGAGGGCTCTGCGGTTAGGTGACTGGTGAGTGACTGTCACCCACCTTTGGTTTTCAGGAGCAAAACAATTGACACCTCTCCATCAGGCTGAAGACAGACAGCAACATAGTCCAGAGACAAAGAAGCAATGGGCCCTCTGGAAGATAAAACCAAGATAAGATGGCCGTGCAGACGTATTCTTGATGTGCAGGTAGTGCCCCAGAAGAAATTCTGAATCCATCCACAGTGAAAATGAGCAGAGATGAGGGCATCAGATCCAAGTGCATCCAACCGACATACAGAAAGAACTTGAGTGACTGTGTTCTCTGCCTTGGATGGCTGCTAGGGAGGTGCTCCTCTAAATCCTGTATGGTTTAAATATTCAAGTTCTTGTTATGGCTGCCTCTCCTTGTCAAGAATTCAGGTCTCCAGAAACATGAATGTTGATTATGTTCTTATGAATTACAGAACTATCTTTCTAGTTTTGTCAAATGTATTGACCGTTCTGTTCCAAGTCATTGAAAGAGAACTAAGCAAATTTTAAGAGGTTATTTAAGAGTCTACAGGCTAGGGGTATAGGTCAAGGGTAGAATGCCTGCTTAGCATGTATGAGACCGTGGGTTCAATCTCAGTATGCCCTCCCCATCTCCAAATAAAAGAAGCTTCTCTAGAAATCCCCTCTACTAAATTAATTAGTGTGAGTTTGTTCCAGAAAGGTTAATATACTTACAGTGTGCTCAGAGAGTCATTTTGATGAGCCTAGAGGATTAAGGAACAGACTATGGATTTTAATGAATCCATCAACTAAAATTGTATTTTATGAAAGCCTTAGCGGGGATCAAGCAACTGACCTCAAAGCAAAAATTGAAAAAAAAAAAAAAAAACCTCTATATCATGGTTCTCTTTGTGAGCAGATCCTCCCTTGCTGGAATTTTCTTCTAGCCAGGCTCCTGTGCACAGAACAAGGACCATTCACACTGGAGCAGTGGTAGAGGTAATTTATTTCACTTAGTTTGCCTAGTCACACCTCACATAGAAACAATCAGAGGCACACTCCAAAGTAATGCTTGGCCAAATATCTGGGTCCCAGTCAAGATGGTACATAAAATTTAACCATTACAGAAAGACCTTGGTCTTTTTTATTTTTTTCCAAGCATGATGATTCCAGCACTAATTGCTTTGAATGTTTACTATGTGGCCCCTCTCAATGCTCTTCAAAATAGAGGACTCAACAGCTTAACCACCTTCAGCTCAAATTCTCTGCTTCAAAAAGAGCGATGGTGGAATGATCCCGGACGATTCCCCTGAGGATTAAAAACAAGGGCCCTCTGTTTAAGAGATGGGGAGTAACCAATACCACCCAATATTGTTGTTCTGAACAACAGTTAATAAAGACTGCGTATAAAAGATGGTAAGTGCATCCTGGAACCTCTACCTCTACTGCCATACCACATCTTTGAATCATCAAGCATGGCGGGGCCATACCTGAAGGAGAGAGTTGCAACAGTATGCAAGATTTGTAGGCGAGATTTGTGGGTGGGCCTTGCAATTGTTAAAGCATTAGTGAATGGGATCTTTTTCCTAGAAAAAAAAAATGCGAGAGAAAGAAGGAACTGTTTTCGTTTTTATGAAGTAGAATTCCTGTCTAATTCTCTGCGCCTTTGCCTTATAACTGCTAGAGCATGTGTTTTAAATTAGGCTGTATGCATGTGTTCCCTATAAAATTAGCCGTCATGACCCATTGTTCCACAGTCTTTCCTTTCATCACATTTTAGAGGCCTGTGTTCCATATTAGCAAATAGCCCTTAGGGAAAATTATGCATTTTCCACACACCAGCTTTGCTACATATTTGATAACACTTATTGTATATTTAAGGATATAGGTCAATACATAAAAATTTTTTGAATAATAAAACAAGTGTCCAATTGTTTCCTCATGGCAAACAAACCAGGAAGTCAAAAGGAATATATCTAGCATCAAAATCAAAACAGAATTAACAGCTGTACTTTTAACCCATGTGTATAAGAATATATATAACTCCATCAATATGTTAACTAGGGTGAGGGCACATTGCCAAGCTTAGAACCCCCTCAAATTCCTTGGATTCTGAATTTAAATCAAATTCAAAACCTTTCCAGGTCCAACGTCCTTTTTGGTGCTGTAAAATGTAACTTCCTGGTTGAAAACCCCAAAAGGTTTGGACACCAACTTACTCACGAAAAATATGATAAGTGTGAATGCATCAGTAACATATGGATTGCATTTTCTCTCTTAAAACCGGATTTAAAAAAAAAAACTTTTTAAATAGAAAATTCATGGTAAAAACATGCAATGGATTTAACCAACACTAAATCATTTGCAAAATATTTGCAAGGATTTTTTTTTTCTCTCAGTGGTTATGTGGCAAAATTTCTAGCCCAGTTAATGTAATTGCCCTCTTTCTTCAGCCCTTGCCCCACACCAAGGAAACACAGAAGAGAAAGCAATTAAATTGCTGCTCATTCCTGCTCTTTTTCTCCTACTTCCTGAGTGTGTCCTGGAAGGCTCGCGGTGGTGATTCTGTTGTATTGCTGCTGCTGTTTTTAAATTAATTGTGCTCCAATCTATTCTAAAAGCAAAGCTCTCAGGAATGGCAGAGAAGGACAGAGGTCACCAGAGAAATGGAACACAATTCCAAAAATAACAGTTGATTCTTGTTTTCCACCCACAAATCATGACTCCACTAACCAAAAGTAAGTAGTACCCCAAATATTTTCTCACAGTGACCTCTGAATAGTTGATTGGTAAATAAACCATAAGGAAATTAAAATATTGTACTACATCCAACCTCAGTATATTCTAGTACAAATATATCTATGTACCTATGTGTGTGCTTGTAAAATACTATTTTCAGTATCTTTTACTTCTTTATTTGAAATGCTTTGTCTCCTTAAATATTTTAAATTAGGTTTTGACACTAGAAAAAAATTAGGCAGCAGTCTGCCCCACATATAAGTTTAATTAATTTTTGCTTACAATTGTTTTACAAACAAGATTATATATCCATGTATTCTTGCGATTACAATTTTCAGCTTCCTACAGTTCTGCATATTTCTGTCTCGGAGTCGTGAATATTTCCAGGGGTTGGTCAGGGCTCATTGCCAACAGCACACTTGGAAAGCTATACTATCATATCTACTCAGTTTAAATATTGCAGGGCTCCAAGCGAGGTTTGGACATAAATCACAATTTATTGCTTAATGGATTTCAAATTCCAGAATACAGGAAACAATATTCTATTTCTTCTGAACAATAATTTCCTTGGGATAGATGTAACATACCACCTATTTATTTCAGCATTCCATTCAAATAATATATAAATACATGGGAATTATGTCTGAAGTGCTGAATACCACATTATATAATAATCTTTTTGGGTTATTTAAATAGAGCAAAACCCAAGAAGATTACTTAACAAAAACCAAAGACTATAATTCTCATATTTTTATCTCAACACTACAAAAGTCTACAGTATTACATTAACATTTATCTATATAAAACCTTACTCTAGAGACATGGATAGTTGCAATTCCCTGAACTGTGGCAGATGAATCCATGAAGATCATCTCCCAACTCTCTAATTACAATTAATGAATCTAATTACTGTGATGGCTTGAATATTATGCTTTCATTTTAAAAATCTACTGTGTCTGCTTGCAGCTTGCCATGTGGAAGAATAGCAACCTGAAATTTTTAAAAATGGCAAACATTTCCCAGGGAATTTGTAATTCAGCTACAACAATGCTCAATTTACTTATTCAAAAACTCAACAAAATCTATTGAATATCTGTAAAGTGTCAAATACTATTTCATTGTATTGGGAACTTTCAAGAACTACATAAACAACGCTGAATAAATGTGGGATAAGAAAATACCCATATGCAATAATAAATGCAATGCCCTCATTTATCCTCAAATTAGCCAATTTCCAATAGTCTTCTGCAGAATTTTTAATTTATGTTTAATATTATAATAAAAGAAGGTTTGACCTTCTTTCTATTCTCCTAAACAATTTTTTTTCAGTAAAGAGGAAAACAAATCAACACTTTCCCATTATAGTCATCTGACAAACTTGAAGTAAAAAAATTTAAGCTGGAAGAAGTGATAGCTAAATAGATTCAGGAAGCATGATTCTCATGAGTGTTTTTCCAAAAAGAATAAAGTATTGTTCTAATTCAAGAGGGAATCACAGTAACTTACTCCATTACCAAACATTGACCAGTAAAAATGACTTCTGTGCTTTAGTTACCTTGGCAATTTTTGGTTCACATAATTATGAGTTGAGGTAACTAAAATAATAAAATGCTTGTAAATGATGAGTGTTTCTAATTAAGAGGTTATAATAGCTAAGTTTGTGTATGCCTGTGTCCATGAATCAACAAATGAAAATAATTTTGGAATTACTTCCCATTTCTAATGCTTCCTTTCCCTTTGTTCAGCATTCTCCCAGTAAGGCAGGAGGTAGAGTCATGAAATAATTACTGAAAATGATGCTGCAACTTCTCAAATGAAGAAACAGTCTAGTTGAGAAATACATCCACAGGGTATGATGCCAGCCACTCAGCTTACTCACTTAAATTATTCATACCATTAAAAACAGACACCTGAGAACTGGAGAGAGAGACCCAGAATAGATAAAAAGAAGAACAAACCTTCTGAAAGAGTGTGAGACAGATAATATAATGAAGATGCCTGATTCTAGATCAAAAGGAGGCTGCTGAAACATGAAGCTGCCCTGCTGTTTTGAAGTTGTTAGATGGTCATGTTTAGTTGCTAACATTTTAATGACTGGAAGACTGTTTGCTTCACAAGAGCAAAAGAATTCATGTCTTGAGAGATTTAGCTTTGGCAGACTTGTTATGATGCTTCACCAAACACTCTGCTTAGAAGAAGAAAATCAAAGAAAAGAATAGGAGTGATGTATGGTAATTGTACATAGGAATCTACTCCACACATTGTCTCTTCTTGCATCAAAATAATCAGTATGCTGAGAATGATGATGCCCATGTGTAATCCTAGCAGCTGGGTGGCAGAGGCAGGAGAATAACCACAAGTTTAAGAACTGCAGGGTCTACATAATGAGTTCCAGGCTTGCCAGGGCTATATAGTGAAACCCTCATCTCAAACAAACAAGCAAATAAACAAAAAACATCACCACCAACAACAACCAACTCATATGTTTCCTTTTTCTTTACTTGTTCTTCACTTCTACAAGGAAACTGTCCTCAGTGCACACAAACATTCTACACATCACTTGATCTTCAACCCACTGTCGTATCTTAATGGCTCTCTGTCATTCTCTTAGAAAATAGTCTATGCCTTAAAAATCATGAATTTAATTTTTAAGTATTATACACATATAACAAGCCTATAGTCTATTTTTATTTATTTTTCTTTTATTTTAGACTTTCTAACAGTCAACCACTGGCTAAGAAAGCATAGACCTAATATTTGCAAGGAAATCTGCTTCTGTCACAAGTGGACTTCAGATACTAGCTGAACATAAATTGAAACACCCAAGAAAAGCAATCACGTGTATATTACCACTAACATCACCACCCTCTTCATAAGAGGGACATAAGAACCCAGTTATGTACTGATTATACATGAAGTTCAGTGCTATCAAACATTCTCACTCTCTATATGCACTGATGCACAAAACAAAAACAATAAATTACTTATGAATAAGCATACTCTTAACCAAGCAAGTT